>NW_026111884.1:107500-129728 GCF_024679095.1 Eriocheir sinensis
TGTTGATGTGAAAGGGTCGGGCATGTCTTGAAAGAGGTCTTGAGACTGTTGCCGAATGTCCCAGACAGTCGGCAAGACACCAAGACCCCAATAAAACCTCCCCCCCTTCTTGGAGCGTGGGAACCAACTTGTCAAATGGAAAAGTCGCTGGGTTGTCGTGCCCAGAGTCGGCACAGTGTGAACGGGGCTTTAGTTGCGAGTCCCCCCGAAGGACGTTAGCAATATTCCACCATCACCGATTGGCCCAAGATTGCCCTCATACTTCTCAAACCTTCGTTAACCTTAACTTCATCGACTTCGTTCTAAAGGAGCCCCGGGTGCACCAAGGCCAAGCAAGTAAAGCCACTATAAATATAATTCGCTGGCGGCACTTACGGGCTGGGGTCGTCCAAAAGGCCCCTTCAGGCAGCGTACCGGCGCTATAGGCAGCATATAAAAAAAATCCCCGCCGCGCGAGTAGAATATAGATATGTAATCATAGATTATATTAAATATTTGGCTTTGTTAGAGGTTTGGCAGCCTTAGGCCCAGACTCGCCGTAAATCAGTTTAGACAAAATCACTGATCCGCAGGAATGACCTCTTCTCACTCCCGGAACCAATGTTGCCTTTTCTTGATATAATCATGGTCGTGTGCCCCACTATTGCCGGTCACGCAAGCCTCATTTATGCAGTATCGTCCGCTGGAAATCTGCCGCCACACGGTGTGTCTGATTGCGTGGATGATACATCATAGCCCTTTAGGTTCAATTGTCATATTGTCAATATGCAAACAACAATAACAATTACTGTCAGTAGTAGACGATTTTCAGTTAAAATTATTAATACTGTTGTAGACAGCTGTTTAGTTAATACGAAACCAACTAATTTTCTGTTTAGCGGAGAAAACCAAGGCTGTTTAGTCAAAATGATTCAGCGATCTTGCAAATCAACATTTGCAACAGTGTTAATAATTTTTAATTCTAAATCGAGTATAATTCACGGTATTTGTTAGTGTTACCTGCATATTAATGATTTTGACGATTGTTTTCTATGCGTAAGCTTTTATACAGTATCCACGATATCGGACATGCCGCGTGCCAGCAGGTTGCCAGCGCACGATAATGCATACCTCAGACGGGTGAACCGACAACTTATATATATATATATATATATATATATATATATATATATATATATATATATATATATATATATACATATATATATATATATATATACGTCGCGGCCTATTGCGCCGGAAGGCTTCGTCCAGGTGGGTCCTGATGGTCGGCCCAGCCCATTCTGGCGCAGGCGAGTGTTTATAGTGGCGCCATCTTGTGTTGGCTCATGCTGCCCCTCGGAACTCATCTTTGAGCCTCTCTTTGGAGAGATTATCTAGAGCCCGGGTTGATGGATGGTCTTCAGGTCAAAGCCAGCATGTGGGTAGTCTTAGGCCACTCGGCGGTGACTGAAAAACCTCAGCTGTGCGGGGGCCAGGATTCGAACCCGCGTCCCCCCAGGAGCTCCTGAACGCGGGGCCGTCACGCTAACCACTCAGCCACCGCCTCCCCAATATATATATATATATATATATATATATATATATATATACGTATATATATATATATATATATATATATATATATATATATATATATATATATATCATTGAATGTGATAGCTAGTTGAGCATTGATTATTTTTCTTAAAATATTCTCCTTATATCTTATGATCTTTCGCTAGATCGCGATTTCGGGTCCTAGACCCTTCCTCAGTATCGAGGTCTTTCCTTGGTAAGGATACCGGAGAGAATGGCTTGTCTAATCTAAAGATATAGGATAGATTAGGGGCTGGTGAAATAAGAGTATAGGTTTAGTAAAGTTGTTGAAGTGATGTTGAAGTAAAGTGAGAGGTTAAAAGGTGGCGGGCTGTCCGCCTTGCTTTGTCATTTATTTAGTCATTTAATATGTTGTATCTAGTGTCGCTCTGTTTTCTTGTTATCTTATGTGTTTTGTTTATTTGCTTAGCGTGTTCGTTCCTGCTTTACGTTGTGTACTTTTTCCTCGGTGGTCCTCTGTCCAGTATATTTTTTGTCTTTTTAAACCATGCGTGGTTTTTGTGACTCGTAGTTTTCTGTTATGCTCGTGAATTGCTCGCTATGCATGGATGTCATCTTGAGGAATGTTTTCTCCGCCTGCATGTGTATGTGGTAGTTTACGGGATCCAGTTTTGCCTCTTCGTGCATTTCTACTGTTGATTTTGTATATGGAATCGTTCATTGTTTGCGAACCTTAGAGCCTGATTCTGCACCTTTTGTAATTTCATTGTGTTTTTGTCGCTTAGTGTTATTAGTGGTATGTGTGGGTATCGTAGTATTGGTAGTACAAGTGTTTTCATTAGGTGTATTTTGATTTTTGTTGGTAAGTTTTTAAATCTGTATAGTTCTGTTAGTGCCCCTAATGCTTTGTTCTTTATTTCATTCACATGATGTTCTATTCCATTTCAGCTTATAGTGAGTCCTAGTATTTTCCCTTTTTCTGCGTAATTTATTGGTGTGCCTTCAATTGTTATGTTGTTTTTCTTCGTTGCTGCCAGTGGAACTATTTTGAATTTATTCTTGTTGGTTTTGATTTTCCATTTGCTCTCATAGTCGTTTATTTTCATGATCTCGTTTTGGACCCTGTTGGCCATTAATGTTCTTGACTTTCCTGCATAACATATTATTTGAGTTATATCATCTGCATATTGTATGTTTGTGCAGTCTATTGCTGGCTCTGGTAGGTCATTGGTGTAAATTGTGAATAACGGTGGAGACAGAGCGCTCCCCTGAGGGACTCCTGCTTTTAGTGTGAATGTTGGGCCTGTGTAGTGGTTAACTCTTATCTTGGCTTTTCTGTCGATGATAAAGTTGTTTAGAAAAATGTTGGTGATGTGTGGGATGTCTAGAAGGCCTATCTTGTATTGTACACCTTGCAGCCATACTTTGTCGGAGGCTTTGCTTATGTCTCGAAGTACTAAGTAGCATTGCTGTTTTCGGGCTGTGTGGTGTGCTGCGGTTTCGTGAATTACTGTGAGTGCTGCATCCGTTCCTCTTTTTGTTCTGAATCCGTGGTGAGAATCTTTCAAGATGTTTTTTGTTTCCATGAGCTTTCGTAATCTTGTGTTGATAATTTTCTCTAGTATTTTTCCTGTGACTTCGAGTAAAGATATTGGTCTATAATTTATTGGTTTGTGTTGTCTGTATGTTCTTTTGGTAATAATTTGATAACAGCTGTTTTGAATTTTTCTGGGAAGTATCCCATTGATAATGTATGATTATAGGTCACCTGTAGCTTTTCTAGAGCTATTTCAGGTAGGTTTTCCAGAACACGTTTATTTATTATTGATTCGCCCGGAGTGTTGTTTTTAAATGATTTGATTGTTCGTTTAATTTCGTCCATTGATATCAGTTCATCTGTGTGATCCATTCCTTGTAGTCTGCTTGTGTCTGAGAGGGGATCCATCGTGCGTATATGTTCGTGTGCGTTAAGATAGTTTATAACTTCGTTTTCTGTGTTTCTGTCGTACCGGATGTTTTCTTCTCTTGTTATGCTGAATACGGGTTCCCATTCTTCTCTGAATGCCTGCTCTTTCGCTTTGGTTGATGTTAGTTTTCTGTTATCTTTTATTAAGTGTTGGTCGCTGTTGGATTTTTCCCCTTTTAGTTTTTTCAGTTGATTCCAAAAAGTTTTTGGTTGTGTGAGAGTTGTTAGTTTTCCCATCGAGTCTTTGAAGTTTTTGTCTCTTATATTTTCGGTTTCGTGTTTTATTTCTGCTTTGAGTGTTTTGTATTGTTGGTATTGTCGTATGGTCCAGCCTGCTGTTATTGATTGCAGATGAATTTGTGCAAACTGGTGTTGTAAGTTTGTGAGTTGAGGGCTGGTGAGTGGTTTCTGTGTTACCACACTTTCTTGTGGGAGTATGCTTTTCTACATTCTGTTCTATTGTATTGTACCATTCTTCAATTTTGCTGTCTATTTCTTGTTTATTCATGTTTACTGGTGTTGTTATAGTACCCATTTCCTCAGATGTTTCGGTTCTTATTTTTTCCCAGTCTGCCCTCTTGTAATCAGGTCTTGGTATTATTTCTTCCCGCACTGCTTCTGCTGTTAGCTTGATAAGGATTGGCAGATGATCTGAGGTGGTGAGTGGTCCAGGTCTGATGTCTATGTTATGTATTGCCTTGTTGTTGCTTAGTATCAAGTCAGGAGTGGAACTTGTGCTATGGCCAAAGAAAGTTGGAAAATTTGGGCCTAAGTTTATTGCTTTTCCGTTATGTATGAAGGTGGCGAGTCCATTGCCTACTTTATTATTTATATTGTTTCCAAGAATTATGTGTTTGGCGTTGGAGTCGCCTATTATATATGTTGGATGGTTGTTGTATAAGAGTCTGTGGAGATCTGGGTATGGAAGGTATGGTCTTCTGGGTGGCAGGTATGTTGTAGCGATGGAGATGGTTCCAGCAGTAGTTTGTATTTTAAGTTATAATATGTCGGATATGAAGTCATCTTGGATTTTATGTTTTATGCTGCTTCTTACTAGTATCGCTGATCCGTCATGCACGTCACTTCGTTCAGCGCCTTGATCGAGACAAGACCCCTCGCTCTTACCTACTAGTAGCTTCCTTCAATCCCGTGTCGGCTGCTCTGGACAGCTGCACCGGGTGAACAGAACAATGATCTAGCACAAGACTATTTTATAGTGAACACAGAAATACGATATAGACAGTGACTATTACAGTGATTAACTGAATGTTGCCAGAGGTCATCAGATACAAAATACCAAGTGCCTGCATGTGATTGTAGTAAAGTCAACAAACTAAGCAGTAACAAGAAAAAACAGTTGAGTGAACACACAAACAACACCAGTGAAACACTACAGCAACTCCATCATAAGCAGTGTGTGTGTATTCCACTACCATGGCCAATACCAGACGAGGAGCGGCTCAAGGTCTCAGACAACTACGGGCCAACTCACAAACAACACTGGATCAAACCCCAACGAGCCGTTCCGCTACAGCATCTGCCGCTGGTGCCCAACCCAACCTTGTGGACAGTGAACTAGGTGACATGATGGCTGGCCTCTCGGAAGAATCAAAGGCGCTGGTCAAAATTCTAAAAGTGATCATAACAAAGCAATTCAAAACAGAATTAGAAATAATAAAAGAAGAAATGATAAAGTAAGACACAGTAATCTCCAACCTGGAAACTGAAGTGAATGACCTGAAACACAAACTACACAGCTTTGAAACACACATTGACAGCATCGAACAATATGAGCGAAACGACACAGTGGTTGTTAGTGGTCACGCACTTCCCCAAGAAACGGCACCTGAAAACGCCAAAAGTCTCGTGGTGTCCACCTTCAAAGACCAGCTGAAAATAATTGTCAAAGAAGAAGACATAAGTGTGGCACACAGGCTCGGGCCCGTTCAGCAAAACAGAAACAGGCCCATCATCGTCAAATTGGTGAACAGGTCCTGAAATATGACCTTGTGGGGGCCTGCATAAACCTAAAACCGAATCTCTACATCAACGAGAGCTTGACCCCAAAAAGATACAACATCCTGAAAAAGGTGCTAGCAGTGAGGAAAGTCCACAGACAAAAATTCCAACAGTGCCATACAAAGGATGGAAAGATCACCATAAAACTCAAAAATTCCACAGTACGGCACACAATTGTCGACGAACAAACCTTGGTGGCTTTCCTGGAGAAGTACCCCGTGATGCTGGACACGTACCTGGAAGTCGCCTCCTCCGACTAGACTACAATCAACCTACGGCTGCTACCACTTCGACTGCTGCTACTACTTCAGCCACAACTACCACAACAACTACAATATCAATAAGTACTCTCTGACCACCACTTACACCAACACTGCCAGTAGCAACAAAAAAAAACTTGTTCCACTACCACTACTACTATTACTATGTCTACTATAACCTCCACTCCTACTCCTACTACTACTACTACTACTACTACTACTACTACCACTACTACTATTACTATGTCTACTATAACCTCCATTCCTACTACTACTGCTACTACTACTACTACTACTACTACTACTACTACTTCTTTCTACATTTATAATTAAAAACTATAACTGCTAGTACAACTTAAAACAATAACCATTGTTAAAACATCCACGACCGCTACACAGCTACAGGCCATTAATATTAAAGCAGTAATAACTAATAATGGTGCAACTAAGAACTACCAAACAGTCATCCTAAATTATTTAGTATCATTGTTATTATTATTATCATTATTATTATTATTATTAATATTATTATTATTATTATTATTATTACTATTATCATCTTCACTAATATGATTATTAAAACTATTATTAACATGACTGCAAGTATTTTCATTGTAAGTGTTATCAACAAGATATGCATTATTACTCATTCTTATTAGTAGTAGTTTATTTGTACTAATATTATTATTGCTATTATTATCAATATCATTATGATTACTACTATTATTATTATTATTGTTGTTATTATTATTATTATTACTATTATTATTACTAGTTTTATTTACCACTTTACTTATGTACTAAGATTACTATTATTATTATTATTATTATTATTATTATTATTATTATTATTATTATTATTATTATTATTATCATTATTATTGTTATTACTATTATTACTAGTACTAATGTTATTAATATCATTATTGGTATTATTAATAATATTATTAGTGTTATTAAGATTGTTACTAGTACTAATGTTATTAATATCATTATTGGTATTATTAATAATATTATTAGTGTTATTAAGATTATTTCTGGTACTAATGTTATTAATATCATTATTGGTATTATTAATAATATTATTAGTGTTTTTAAGATTATTACTGGTACTAATGTTATTAATATCATTATTGGTATTATTGATAATATTATTAGTGTTTTTAAGATTATTACTAGTACTAATGTTATTAATATCATATTGGTATTATTAATAATATTATTAGTGTTACTAAGATTATTATTAGTGGTATTATCATTAATATTATCATTGATAATCTTATTATCCTTTTTATTAACACCAAAATTTATTTATATAAACCATTGCTGTTGTTACCATTGCTGTTATCCTACTTTTATATTGTTAACCTCCTAATATACTACTGCCATTACCATTACTTCTATACATAAATGTAACCTACTAGCTTACCACTAATCTTGATTGTATTTATACGTATTACGCTCCAATTATTTACTACGGGTAACAACTATTATTATTACTATTATTATTACTTATTATATAATGTATTACTTATCATTACTATTATTACAATTATTACTATCACTTACTTACTTATTACATTGCAATGTCATAAAATGGTAATGGTAATGACTTTTATCAATTATCTTATTATAGCTTTTACTATGACTGATTAACCTTTATCATCTATTATTACATTATTACCCGATAACAATTATTACTGTAAACTACTATTATTACTACCACTTTCAATATACTACTATTTTGCTGTTACTACACTACTACTTTCATTATTATTATTACTGCTATCACTAATTTACTATTATTTTTACAACTACTACTACTACTACTAATACTAATACTACAGCTACTACTGACACAGCTACTACTACCACTACTACTACTACTACTACTACTACTGCTACTACTACTACTACTACTACTTTATACTGGCCTCCATCTATTAGAGTTGCGTTGTGAGCGGTATATTCTCTCATATCCTTTCACAAAGCAATTCATTGGCCCCACCCCGCCAATGACTGTGGCCGACAACCACCTTTATATAATATTACAAACTTTACTAAACATTTTTTTTTTAAGCTAACAGAGCTTGTGGTTGATACGACTATCAACCACCGTCGCCTCAAAGTCCAGGTCAGCAATGCGGGTGGTTTTGGGTGCAGGTGACCTGGTTCCTCTCAGGCAGACCAAGGCTGACCTCAGGAGGGAGAAGGACAGCCTGCATCTCATCTAGGCGGCCACACTGCTTCTTGGCTGTTGTTTCTTATCCGCCAGTGTTTCGGCGAGTCTTGCGTAGAAGCTCTGCGCCCTTGGTCCCATCCCTCCTGCCGTCGTGAATACTACCGGGGTGAAGGAGCCCTGGTCCACATTCTGTATTCTTTCTTCATATGCTCTGTTCTTCTCTTGTTCGTTTCTTCTGTGGGCTGTATCAAGGGTCAGGTCTCTGTGGCAATGGGCCATGGGATCAAAGATCCTTATGTCAAAATATGCCCTTTGTCCACGAGTCCAAAACCCTCTGGCGGTAACATCCACTCGTGCTTCGTTCGAAACATTAGCGGTGCGTCTGGCGAGGTGTTCGCCTTGCAGAGGGAGCAGCATGGGTTCCACAGTCACGTCGTGGCAGACTTCTTTCAGCATCTGAGCTGTTACGTCTCTAACTTCATCATGTCTCATGCAGACGAAACCTCCTCTCTTGCATGTCATGGCATAATTTTGGTTGAAGGGTGAGCCACAGTTACACATGTTTGGGAGCCCATCCACTGGCCAGCCATACCTGAGGGCAAGGGCATCAGTAAATTATTTTTTGTTTAAGTTGAAGCCTTTTGCCCTGATAGGTAGTGTGGTTAGCCAGTTTGAAGCGCCCACTTCCTGTGCAATATCTGTCCTCCTCCTTGTGTCTTCTGGGAGTTCTCTCATTAGGTCACTCAGAGTGTCTCTCTGTTTTCCTTCTCTGTTTATGGAGATTTCATTCCTCAGTGACCTAATATATTGAGGGTTGTCTTCTCCCCTTTCATTTTGATTGGTAATATATCCGGTCAAGGAGGCTGTGATTCGGATTGAGTTCCCGAATTCAGACTCAGCCAGATTTTGCGGTTTGGTGATGCCGAGCCCACCCATTCTTGGCGGCAACTCCAGCAATCTTCTCTCCTGGTCACTGGGACATCTCCCATTTGCTATCGCCGGTATGAAGGTGTTTCTGATAGCATCTTCCAGAGGTTTTAGTAACGGAGCAACATCAGGAACTGTCCTCATGAGGTAGTTCCATTTATGCTTGACACCGTACGTAAATGCTGCGTAGGCTGCCTGCGGTTCTGTTTTGGCGATCTCGCTCAGCCTCTGCAGTTCGGACTCCCAGCGCTTTACAGCTGTTTTCACATATTCGGTTCTGTATTCAGCTGTTCCAATGGCTGCCCCGAGGTGTCTTTCTCCAGTCACTGACAGTTTCACGTTACTGCCCTGGAATGCTGTTTTGGCCCGATCGTATGCCTCTGGTTTTACAATCACCACAGACTTCGTGGCGTTGGAATGGTACCCTATTTTAGGGCCGTGTTCATTGACGAGGTCCCACCATTTCCTGAGGTCTGCAGACTTTCCTACCCCGGTGAGGTCATCCGCATACGCCACCTGTTTGACGTTGGTGTTTTCATGGCGGATGATGTTCTGCAGCTTCGTCATTCCCACGGCAAACATTGCCATGGTCACTGGGTCCCCCTGGGTGGTGCCCTCTGAGGATTGTATGGCCACCGGGTCTCCAAGTCGTTGGTCATTATGACTGCTGATGAACAGTCTGGCAGGTTCCTTGTATGTATTTTCAATATATTGAGCGAATATAGGGCACTTGATTTTGATGTTGTGCAGTGCTGTTTCCCTATTGATGTTGTTGAACGCATTTGCAGCGTCCACCATCAGCACCGCCTCGCATTCTGGGTCTTCGAACATTTTCCTGACGGCGTGAATGGCAGCTTCACACCCAGCCTGCTGACCCGCACACACTTGGAGGTTTCCCACCGCCTTCCTCACGTCGTCCTTCACCACCTCCATGACAACCTTGCCTATGATCCTCCTGAGCACCTCCCCCATCCCGATGGGGCGACAGCCTGGTTTTTTATCCAGCGGGATGAGGCGGCAGGCCATCAAAGGCTCGAGGTGTTGGCAATTCTCTGACGCCAATTTTCTTGCTAGGGCGGCTATTGCGTCGCGAAGATCCACAGCTGGATTACCAAAGATGTTCTTACTGAGGAGGTGTTTCCACCCCTTGGCATCCAAGCCTGATGGTCCAGCCGCTCCCTGCGTGTGAAGGGCGTGCTTCCAGATCACGTCACCGCTGATATGGTCGAAGACAACTCGATGCGGTGGGGTGTAGTCCCCAAGGAACTTCATTTCTGGTGTGCAGGTCCAGCATCTGGATGCTTGTCCTTAAAGATCTGGCGTGTCTCTTCCGTCATGGGAAGGACTCCCGCTGCTTCATCTTTTATTGACAGTGATCTAGTTGCCATGGCCACTTTGCCTTGTCTCATCTTGTCAGCAAAGTTTCTAGCCCTGTTGTTACTGTCCTTCTTGCGACTGTTACGTCTGCCTAGTCTCTCCTGCAGTGTTTTAGGTTCGTCAAGTAGCTTCCGGACGTCCCCTTTCCTCCACAGCTCCATTCTTCTTTGTACCGCCTTCACGTCCTCAGATTGTTTCGACTTTTTGTGAGTCCGTTGGCATATGAGGTGCGGTAGTATGGCCAGAATCTTTAAAGCGTAGGGGGCGATTTGTGTGGAGTTGTTGTACGCTCTAATGAGGTAGGTTTTCTCCTCTATCAAGGTTTTGGTGGCGTTACATCTCGGGGCCTCAAATACGTTATTGGGAGAAAACGTTACCACATGATTGTAAGCGTCTCGCACCCACTCCTCTGTCTCCTCGAGTGTCCACCTCTGCCAGAAACGGAGCTCGCGCGAGGCGTCCTCACCCTGGTCACCTTGCCCTTGTCTCTCGCCACCCGCACCCCCCTCCACCTGATCATCTCCAGCGCCTTCATTGGCCTGTCCACCCAGCACCACTTCTGGTTGCTCCCCATTTTCCACATCCTGCCGTTGAGGGTTTGGTTTTCGACAATCTCCACCTCTCTTACAGTTCACACAGGGCTGGCCTCGTCTTACGCACGAGCATTGAACACAGTTTTGATTTCGAGACGAACAAATGCAACATTGAGGGGGCTCCATTTCGGTGCCATTATGCATGCTAGTGTATCTTAGTTGCTATTTATGGTGATGAATAGAGCAACAGTAGTAGACCCAACTTTGACTCTTGTCTCCCCCCATATACCTACACACAGACATACACTTACATATGCTTACTCTGCCTTTGCGGTAATACTAGAATGATTGTTTATTTTTCCACTACCATTGCTCCACGCCAACACTTTACAATCTTACTAATGCACCTGACCCTACACATTTGGGTTGAGTAGTAGTAGTAGTAGTAGTGATATCATTATCAGCAGTTCGCCGAGTCAGATACTCTGTGTTTTATGGCCCTCAGGCGGGTGTGGGAAGTTACTGGGCAGCGGGGCGGGGTTAGCAGGGACCCGGGAAGTGAGGGGATGTGCGTGGGTAGCGTTAGGGGGGTGGGGGGGTTAGGGGCTGTTTACTGTTTGCCCTCGGTCTTGAAAACTGACCCACCTCCGCCCATCCCGACACGCCTGCCAGAACTCACCACTCCCCTATAAATCACTGACATTTAATCTATTTGACATACTGAGAAAATATATTGGATGATGTACATGGAAAAACTATAACTTGCTCTCTCTTCTCTCTCCCTCTCTCCCCTCTCTACTCTCACTCCCCCTTCCCCTCCTCCTCTACCACTCTCTCCCCCTCTTCTCCACTCTCTTTCCCTCCTTTCCCCTCTCTCCCTCTTTCCCTCCCTCTTTCCCTCAGCTCTGCCTTCCAATTTTCCACCTTCCGGCCGTCCGCCACAGAGTCGAGCGTCGCTCACAAGCACCGAGGGGACGTGGGCCTTCTTCCGTAACCACTTGACCCAATATTTATCGTTACACCAATGTTTTTCACACTGCCGGCCAGCACACGGCCTCTCTCAAAAAGCAGTAATTCGTAATTAACACCTGCATCGTCAATGGCACCAGATTGCACCATATTTCGTTACGTTCACTGCACGTTCACGCGTACGAAGGTATACATTCCAAGGCGGTATCGGCTATAGGACCTAACTTATGACACAAAACAAAGGAGCTAATCACAGCACGTCCTCTCCCTACGCTACTACTACTACTACTACTACTTCTACTATACTACTACTTCTACTACTACTACTACTACTACTACTGCCTTACTACTACTATTACTACTACTACTACTACTACTACTACTACTACTACTACTACTACTACTACTACTACTACTACTACTACTACTACTATACTGCTACTACTACTACTACTACTACAATACTGCTACTACTGCTCCCTTACTACTACTACTATTCCTTTACTACTACTACTACTCCCTTACTACTACTACTATTCCTTTACTACAACTACATAAATGATACCTCCACCCATGTTTATTTTCCCTTCACATAATCATGGAGGGCTCCATAGCTTGGAGGTCATTAGCCCCAACTCTGTTGGCTAATGACTGTGGCATCCAACCATATCACTAATACTACCTGACACTAAATCACCTATCATCTATTACGTCTAGATCCCCCTTTCCTTCCCTACTCAAGTCACTCCCGACCCACCCTAATGTCACTCTCCACCACTGTGGCTTCATAGTCCATATTGGAGATGGTGGTGGCTTTTGGGCCAGTGTCTGGTGCCCCTGAGACATAGGATGGCCGACCTGAGCAGGGAGAACGAGAGGCGACACCTCATCCAGGTGACAACGTGGCTCCTTGGCTGTTGCTTCTTTTCTGAGATTAGTTCCGCGAGGCGTGCGTAGAAGCATTGGGCCCTGGGACCCATCCCGCCGGATGTGGTGAAGACGAGGGGGGTGAAGCTGCCCTGATCCACATGTTGGATTCTTTCACCGTACGCCCTTGTCTTCTCCTGCTCGTTCCTGTGGTGGGCGGCTTGCAGGGGCAGCTCACGGTGACAGGCAGCCATCGGGTCGAATATGCGGATGTCCATGAACGCCCGCTGTCCGCGCACCCAGAATCCGCGGGCACTTACATCAACCCGTGCCTCCTGTGAGGTATTGGCCGTCCTGTATCGAAGGTGTTCGCCGTCCAGGGGAAGCAGTGCCGGCTCGGTAGTGACGTCTTGGCATACCTCCCTGAGCATGCTGGCTGTCAGATCCCTCACTTCATCGTGTCGAATACAGACGAAGCCTCCTTTTTTACATGTCATGGTGTGGGTGACATCATTTGGTGATCCACATGCACAGAGATCAGGCAGTCCCTCAATCGGCCAGCCATATCTCAGAGCAATGGCGTCGACAAATTCTTGTTTGTTGAGGCTGAAGCCCTTTGCTCTGATTGGTAATGACGTTAGCCAGTTAGAGGCGCCTGCCTCCTGTGCTGTGTGTATTTTTCTACCCATTTCTGTGGACAGGTGGTGTGTAAGACGGTCCAGCTCGTCTTTTTGGGCCTGTTGCCTTTCTTCTGAGATTTTTCTTTTAATATCTCTTATTTCTGTTTGGTCTATCTCGCCCTCTGCCTCCTGAGCGATGGTCCTGTTGATGAGTGACCTGGTAAGGCTGATGGAGTTTTGGTTCTCCTTATCAGCCAGCTTCTCAGGGTTGGTGATCCCCATCCCACCCAGTCTTGGGGGAAGTGCTAGCATATCCCTCTCCTCCTCCCCCAAAGCATGAGATTTCACTCCCTTACTACTACTACTACTCCCTTACTACTACTACTACTCCCTTACTACTACTACTACTCCCTTACTACTACTACTACTCCCTTACTACTACTACTACTCCCTTACTACTACTACTACTCCCTTACTACTACTACTACTACTACTACTACTACTACTACTCCCTTACTACTACTACTACTCCCTTACTACTACTACTACTACTCCCTTACTACTTCTACTACTCCCTTACTACTACTACTACTCCCTTACTACTACTACTACTACTACTACTCCCTTACTACTACTACTACTACTACTACTACTACTACTACTACTACTACTACTACTCCCTTACTACTACTACTACTCCCTTACTACTACTACTACTACTACTACTACTACTACTCCCTTACTACTACTACTACTCCCTTACTACTACTACTACTCCTTTACTACTACTACTACTACTACTACCTTGCTACTACTACTACCTTACTACTACTACTACCTTACTACTACTATTACCTTGCTACTACTATTACTACCTTACTACTACTACTACTATCTTGCTACTACTATTATTACATCACTACTACTACTATTACCTCACTTCTACTACTATTACCTCACTACTACTATTACCACTTTACTGCTATTACTACTTTACTTAATTTAGTCTCCATGCCACTACCGTATTATTTCAGCTCACACACCACTGGGGGCAGCTAGAATATATATATATATATATATATATATATATATATATATATATATATATATATATATATATATATATATATATATATATATATATATATATATATTTTTTTTTTTTTCTTCTCAAAGTAAATTACCTTCCATGATCCACCTATATGACACATTGTTTGATGACAATACTCACCCACACACTGAGGACACTAATGACATAGCTCTTGAAATCATTAATCATCTCCATGGACACACTGATCTTAACGCTGTTTCAAACTATTTTGATCTTGATGCATACAACAAATTATCTAACCAGAACTCAAATAAAATAAATATTGTACACATAAATTCCAGATCCTTCCCAAAGAACATTGACAACATTATAGCCTTCCTTAATACCCTTTCCACTACCCCAGATATCCTGGCAATCACTGAGACCTGGCTAAATACTAATAACAAACACATTTATCAGCTTCCTGGGTATCACTCTTATCACCTCGTCAGGACCAACCGAGCACAAGGTGGAGTCACCATTTTTATTTCAAATAATATACAGTCAGAACAATTACAAGATCTTTCTCTAACTAATGATAATATTGAAATCAATACTGTTAAGATTACCTCAGACTCACTCTCATTCATACTTTGTGCAATATACAGACCTCACAGTAAACATGAATTTGTGGAAGAATTTACAAACACCTTATGTACATTACTAGAAATAACACTGTAACGAACAGAAAAATAATTCTTATAGGTGATTTTAATATAAATTTGCTGGAACATACTACCCATACCCCAACTAACAATTTTCTTGCAACCCTCCAAACAATGACTTTCTTCCCACACATTTCAAGACCAACACGTTTTCCAGACAGCTTCAATCTAGGTGAACCTTCTCTACTTGATCATATCTTTACAAATTTTTTCAACACTTTCTCATCTGGTATAATCCATTACCCAATATCGGACCATCTACCAATTTTCCTTAATGTTAAAGTTCCCTCAAAATCTAAAAATCTACATAAAATTGAGTTTAGGGTAATAAATCAAACAAATAAACTAGAATTTGCTCAAAAAATCAATATGATCAATTGGAATGCTCTCCTTAATGAACACGATGTCAATGACAACTGTAAAATTTTCTTAGACAATATTAAAAAAGCTTTTAGTGATTGTTTTCCACTTAAATCTAAATTGATAACTGAAAAAGATTAAACAATCCCTGGATATCACAGGCAGTACTAAACTCTATAAGGACAAAAAATTATCTATTTAAGGACTATAAAACTGGTGCTGTCACTGAGGCTCAATACAAACAATACCGTAACATCCTAAATAATACTATAAGACAAGCTAAAAAATCTTACTATATGGCTCAATTCACTAATTTTAAAAATAACACCCGTAAAATATGGCGAACAATCCACCAACTTTCTAATCATGACCATAAGAAGAGTTCCACAAATAACATAATCTGTAATGGTAAAAAACTCTCTGAACCTTTACAAATTGCACAAGCTTTTAATGAATTTTACACAAATGTTGCACCTAAACTAGATCACAGTCTACCACCTTCCACCACAGACCCTCTCAGCTTTCTTCAAGGTGACTTTCCTCATTCAATGACAATTCCTATAATTATCCCCCAAGATGTAATTACTGTAATTAATTCCCTTAAAAACAAAAAGTGCAATGTGCATGAAATTCCAGTATCTGTATTAAAAACCAGCAAAAAACAACTTGCAATACCCTTGTCCATACTCTTTAATAATTCTATCAATAATGGTAAATTTCCTCAACTCCTAAAACATGCAACTGTTGTCCCCATCCATAAGAAATGCCCCAAAGATGAACTAAGTAATTATAGACCAATATCCTTACTAAATGTTTTTTCTAAGATCTTTGAAAAAGTAATGAAAAAATTCCTCATAAATTTTCTTGAAACTAAAAACATAATCCAAGTCAGTTTGGTTTTCGTCGTGGTCTAAACACTTTCGATGCCTTGAGAACTTATTCAGAAGAAATCTATAAAACTTTAGATAATAAACAGTCATTATTAAGCATCTTTGTTGACTTCACCAAAGCTTTTGATACAGTCAGACACGATATATTATTACGTAAGTTGTATTACTATGGAATTAGAGGTATTATTCATGACTGGTTTCAGGATTACTTGTCCCACAGAGCTCAATCAACCAAATTCCACACTTGTCTATCTGCATCTCTACCTATTCAATACGGTGTTCCACAGGGCAGTGTCTTAGGTCCAATCCTGTTTCTCTTATATATAAATGATATTACTTACATATTTACAAACCTTAAAACAATCCTTTTCGCAGATGACTCAACCTTAAATATTACTGGTGAAAATCCTACTAACATGATACATACAGCAAACATTGACCTACAAAGCTTCCATAAATGGTGTCTGAGTAATAGATTAACGGTAAACATAAACAAAACATTTTATATGCTATTTACTAATAAGTCACCATCAATACTTCCGTCCCTATTTTTTTCCCAAGACATTATAAGCAGAACTAATAAACATACATTATTAGGAATAACGTATGATGATACCATGACCTTTAAGCATCACGTAACAAACCAAATCCTTAAATTATCCAGGCTAGTATCTCTGTTATATCAAATTAAAGAATTAATGCCCATTGATGTTTTGAAAATGTTATATAACGCACATGTCTTACCACACCTGTATTACTGTACGCCTATCTGGTGCAACACCTACCCCACACACCTGTCACCTCTGTTTAGACTTCAAAAGAAAATAATAAGAATTATTACAAACAGTGACTAATTTGCCCACACACAACCTCTCTTTAAAGAAACAAATGCCTTAAAACTTTTTGACATAAATAAGCTACAAATTGGTATTTACATGTATAAAAAGATCAAAAGTGAAACCTCCGTGTCCTTACAGCCACAACATACTTATTTCACCCGTACTCATGAAAATTTACGTACACCTGCCCATAATTTAACACTTTTTCAACACTCACTTTCTTATTCAGGACCTAAAACCTGGAATTCTATTCCTAATAATATTAAAGCTCTAAATTCAATACACTCCTTTAAAAACAATTTAAAAAACATATTCTTCTCAATTATAATTATTAAGTCCATGTATCATCTGTCAGAGTGTGTCCTCAGGTTAATCAATTATTACCTTATACTATTATTATTGTATTAATACTATTACTACTTACATGATCATTTACAGTACTACCATATTATTTTTATAAATCAATTACAATTTTTGTACTAAGGATATTGTGTTAATATTATCACCTTAATTATTATTTACACTACTATTACTTTATAATTATCACAATGTTAATTATTATTACTATAACTATTATTATTATTGTTATTATTATTATTATTATTATTATTATTATTATTATTATTATTATTATTATTATTATTATTATTATTATCATCATTTTACTTTTGTCATATATTATATGTTCGTATGTGTATATATGTGTGTGTGTGTGTATATATATATATATATATATATATATATATATATATATATATATATATATATATATATATATATATATATATATATATATATATATATATGTATGTATATATATATATATATATATATATATATATATATATATATATATATATATATATATATATATATATATATATATATATATATATATATATATATATATATATATATATATATATATATATATATATATATATATATATATATATATATATATATATATATATATATATATATATATATATATATATATATATATATATATATATATATATATATAAATCCAGCACCTAAGTTTCCAGTACTGCCCAAAAAGCTCCCAGCTTTAAATGGGCTCCCTGCACTACAAAATTATTGTAAATACATAATTGTATAATGGGATAATAAAATGTTTCAATGTTTTTAACTCACTTGATGTGTTTTTGATATATGTGTTATATCCTTTTATTTGTATGCTCTGTGTATCTTTTGCTCCATGGCTGTTTAAGACGATAACGTCTGGGTTTGATTGAAGATACGTGTTTGTCAAGTTCATTTTGTTGGTCCTCCAGTGTTGCGTGTTATGCTGAATAATTTTTAGTGTTGCTATTATATCCATGATTGTTTTTATTGAGTGTTTCGGTCTGATGGTTTATTTGCTTTCAATCCTGTTTCTTTCTTTGCTTGGAGGTGGTGTCTTCTGTGGGTTGTATCCATTTCGTATTTTCCTGAAGATGGCATCGTCTACCACCCTCCAACTGTCTCTCAGGCTGATTTCATTATCGTTGAGGAGCTTCAGTACGTCTTCCTCTTTGTACTCCTGTGAAGTGTAGGTCCATTTATATGTTCCCTTCAGCATTCCTTTTGTGAGTGCCCTTAGGCTGAAGTTTGCCTCAGGGTATCCTTCACTTTCCTTGGCGAATATCTCCAATCCTATTTGGTTGCCGCTTATCTGTTTTTTCATAGTCACTTTTCCTGGTGGTTTTGTTCTTTGTTCTTCTGTGTGTGTTTCTTGTTCTTCCTTCTCTTCCTCGTTTGCTTTTGTTTTCTTATCTTGTCGTTCTGTCTCCATATGACTTTCCTCCGTGGTTTCCGCTGCCTGTAAGTTAGCCTGTGCAGTATTTAGTATTTTCAGTGAAGGCAGGTTGTCGGGGATAATGACACTTGGGAGTTTGTTAGCTTTAAGCAATTTGTTGTTCTCGGTGTTGCATGATCCAGGTTGAGCTATATTCACCAAGTGAGCATGCAGCATACACGTCAGGATGGTTGCAGCTGTATCTTTACCTATGTTGAGATTTGCTGGATTTAGCTGCTGCGTTGCTCTATTTGATACTTGACTGTACGTTCTTTGGCCTCTTGTGTTTTGCTCCTCTGTTTTCCTCTCTCTTATTGCCTTTTTCTCTGGGCACTTATAAGCCAGTGTTCTGTGGTTTCCTGCACAGTTTATGCATTTTTTTGCGTCTGATTTACACTCTCTCCAAGTACGTTCGGTTGAAGCGCATTCTGAGCAGATCCTGTATGATTTGTCTTTCTTACATTCTCCTGAGAAGTGGTCGTCCAGTTTATAACATCTCAGGCAGACATTGATTGGAATGTATTCTTCTATTTTGATGTTATGATCTGGTAATCGCATGTGGAATCCTAGTATTCCCGATTCCGTTGCTTTTTTGGCGAAAGCAGTGGTTGCAAATTGAATTTTCAGTATATTTTTGTTTGGGAATTTATATATTTGGTCTATTCCCTTTATCCATTGGTTTTGTTGAATGATTTCCTCTTGTATTTCCTTCTCTGTAAGTTCAAGTATGTGTTTGTCTATATTGAAGATCATAACGGTCCTTTTGGACCGTAACTCTGGTGGGAGGATGGGAGTGAAGTTCTCATTCTTCAGGTTTGTTGTTACTGCTTCACTGAAGATTTTATCTATATCCTCCTCTTTGTTGGTAAGGGTTACAAACCCATCATTGTTTGAGATGATTCTCGTGGCATATATCAGATTTATTGATAGGATCTCTAGGAGTTTGAGCCGGGAGTCCTGGTTTGGCGTAGGGTGCTTTATTTTCACCCTAGCCATGATGGTAGTTTTCCTTTCCCTACTGCGGTCCGAGAAACAACATGGCAATGCCGTTACCTATAGAAATAATCCTATAAACAAGACTGGCCAGGCCAGAACCACAGCTAATGTAAATCTAAGTGGCCACATACAGCTGCCAGGTCTAAGTTCCCCGCCTGCTAAAAGGCGTTCAAAAGGAAATCTGACAGCTGCCCCTTCTGGGTCTTAACTAACTAACTAATCTAACAAACGATACCTGCCGCCTCCTATAACCACCCGCTTATCCTAGCGGGCCCCCTCGTGGCACTGCCCTCGGGGTTCGGCTTCGTACTACGGCAGGTACTAAGGATGGCCCATGCATACACACATTCACACTCTCAATAGGCGATATAGCAACGCCTGCAACCGAGGGCGGACAGTCCAATCCCTAATAGACGGCGTCCCGGTACACAAGGTTGCAATGTGTCAAAAAGTTGTAGTGACACAACTCAATCCCTGACACCTTGACCGGTGACCAGTGACGAGTGAGTGGAGACCGTTGGCTGGAACTGCAGTGAAGAGGTGGGGGGAACGTCTTGCTGCTGCGAGGTCAAGGTCCGGAACAGTTGATACTGCTATGGCAACGTCAAGACTCACAAGCCAGGCAACAAATTGAGACCAATAATATCTCAAATCCCAACCCCTACCTACAACATCGCAAAGAGATTGTGCGCCCTCCTTACACCGTACATCCCAACCACCTATTGCCTGCAGTCAGCAACAGACTTCATCGACATCCTCAAGAACAACAACGCGGGAGGAAGAGTTGCTTCACTAGACGCCGAATCCCTCTTTACGAATGTCCCCGTGGATCGCACCATCAACTACATCATCGACCGTGTGTACAATAACAACTCTACACCTACCCTCGCCATCCCAGAAGCTGTACTTCGAGAACTACTGGAATACTGTACAAAGGAAGCACCGTTCATCTGCCCCAGGGGAAACAAATACTGCCAGGTAGACGGCGTAGCCATGGGTTCTCCTCTTGGTGTATTCTTGGCAATTTTTTTTATGGGCTGCATCGAGGAGGAAGTTTTCAAGATAATAGAAAAGCCAGATATATACTGCCGGTATATTGACGATATATTCATCAAGACAAAGGATGCCACCGAAGCAGAACGCCTTAGACTCCACCTCCAAGAAACCTCCGGACTGAAATTCACCATGGAAAACAGCGAAGACGGAGCCATGCCTTTTCTAGACGTCCTCGTCCAACAAGAAGACGGAAGATTTACCACCAGCGTCTACACCAAACCAACGAACCCAGGATTTTGCTTAAACGGACGAAGTGAGTGCCCCACGAAGTACAAGGATTCCACCATCTGCACCTATATCAGAAGAGCGCTCACACACTGCAGTACGTGGAAGCAAGTCCATCAAGAAATAGAGCGCTCAACTCAAGTTCTGATAAACAACGGCTTCAGCGAAAGGGACATCAGCCGCCTGACAAAGAAGATCATAGACGGCTGGCACAGCAAGAAGCAGAAAGAGGAGAAGAAAGAAGACATCAGCATTTTTTACAAAGCGACATTCTCTACCGCCTACAAAGAAGATGAGAGGGTCATCACACAAATAGTCATAGCTGGGCGTTATCGCGATAAGTTATCGCGATACTTTATCGCTGATAACAAAATCGGGTTATCCGCCATCCGCTACTTATTTAAATATATATCGGTATCTTCGTTACTTTTGTAATCAAACTGGCGATAATCGCTACTTTTTTCCGACTCAGAAAAAAAACGTTGTCTCCTCCCTACACGTGGCCCGGGCGCCCGGTGTTGTATGAAAAAACTTCGGGGTATGAAATATCATGGAAAAATGGAAACATGGAAATGCAGGCAACAGAAAGCCTATTGGCTCATTACGAGGTTGCCCGCTTTGGTGATTTAATCTGCTCGACAGCCTGGGGCCTGGGGAGCAGATGAAACCACCTCGACATTAAGGAGCAGACGAAAGCACCTCGATATTGAGGAGCAGATGAAAGCAACTCAATATTCAGTTTACTCCCGACACAGCGAAGTGACGGTCGATTCTATATTTGAAAGAGTTGATAGTATTCGCATTTACTACTCCTGAAGGAAGATTGTTCCAGTGACGGATGACTCGGTTTGAAAAGAAACTCCTTCCGATGTCTGTGTTACATCGACTAGACTGAATGGGTAAACCGTTATTTCTAGTTCTTGAGTTGGTTTGCAATTCAAAGAAATTGGAGTAATCGACGTTATTGAATTTTTTTCAGATACTTGAAGACTTGAATCATATCCCCTCGTAGGCGTTTTTTCTCCAATGTAAAGAGATTGAGTCGCT
>NW_026111884.1:169917-307053 GCF_024679095.1 Eriocheir sinensis
CCAGAGTCGACACAGTGTGAACGGGGCTTAAGTTCTTGGGCTTATCCAAGGCCATCTAGAGAGGGAGGCCTCTTCACTGGGGGAGTGAGTAGGCCGTGACGTAAGCCAAGTAGTGCTAGGTAGTGTCGGGTCAGCCGCGGTCGGGAGAGGTCACGCTCTCTGTTTTGGGCATTATTGACTCCGAAAACAGTGAAAAACTTGTAAACATTAACATTATTTGTGCCTCATACCAAGATAATACTGCCATACAAGTGCTGTGTGCCTTACTGTGAAGGAAACTTCAAAATTGGACCCAGAGTGATCGTGTTTTCCTTCCCACAAGACAAGGAGGTGTCCGCCAAGTGGCTGCGCGGCACCAACGAAGCAACAAACAAACTAAGTAGCTACATGATATGTTCAGCATTGTGAGATAAGTATAGTCAGTACAGTCAGCAGGTATAGAATCCATTACAGGTGTATTAAATTAAGGAAGATAAGGGTTTGTCAGGCATTGTAACAGCCAATAATATAGTTTATAAAATAGCCTGTGTCACACATATATTATATATGAATATGATTATTCTTGATGTGAATATATGAATATGATACGTTATGAGAGGAATGTGACTGTGATATGATTATGTATGTGGAATGACTAATCACTGATGAATATAGTATGAACATGATGTGATTCTTTACATATGCTAGGCATAATACATGTGAAAAAAGAATAACATGATATAATTATATGAATATAAACATTAAACATGGATATGAATATAGATGCAAAAGATATGAATATATGATATGAATAAAATATGCTTATATGAGATGAATGAGAAATGCATATGAATAACTATATATATATATATATATATATATATATATATATATATATATATATATATATATATATATATATATATATATATATATATATATATATATATATATATATATATACATACCATGTTAATGAGATGTGATAGTCTATCCATCTATCTATCTATCTACATCTATCTATCTATACATCTATAACTATCTATCTATATATATCCATCTACATCTATCTATCCATCTATATCTATCTATCTACATCTATCCATCTATATCTGTCTATCTACATATACCTATCTACATCTATCTATCTATCCAACGAACTATATCTTTCTATCTATATATATCTACATCTCTCTCTATCTATCTCTTTCTATCTATTTATCTATTTATATCTATCTCTCTATCTCTCTATGTATGTGCATATATATATATATATATATATATATATATATATATATATATATATATATATATATATATATATATATATATATATATATATATATATATATATATATATATATATATATCACCCAAAGTTAAGAAGCCACATGTATATAACACATGCCATGGAACTATTCCTTAATGAAGGCTGTTACGCTGCTGCTCTGCGGTAGATGTATCGGTGAGCTCGGTAATAACCCGCCGCTCACAGCAGGGCGGGGACGGACGTCCGTCACGGTCAACGGCTACTTTATAAATGACTTCTTTAACTCCGAAGGGCGCCCCATGCATAGTTGTTGGTGATTTTTGACTGCAAGTGACATATAGTTCCTCAAAATAGATATACTGAATGATATACTAGGCGATATAAGTTTTTAGGAAAGTAATGAGTGTCGGAGCATGTCCCCATTGGATAATGTATGGGGGAGAGAGATTCTCTACAATAGTTTAGTCAGACCCCACTTGGAATATGCGGGACAGTTTTGGTCTCCCCACCATGCAAAGGATATTGCTAAATTAGAAGGTGTTCAGCGTCGGGCAACGAAAATGATCCCTTCCTTGCGCAACAAATCCTACGAAGAAAGGCTTTCCACCCTTAACATGTTCTCTCTTGAGAAACGTCGCCTCCGAGGAAAACTGATCGAATGTTTTAAAATACTTAATGGTTTCACGAATGTAGACAGATCAACATTGTTTATGATCGATGACACTTTCGCACGAGGAACAATGGCGTAAAACTCAGATGTAGACAAGTAAATTCAGACTGCACCAAATTTTTCTTCACCAACGTTGTAGTGCGAGAATGGAATAAGCTTCCACCGTCAGTGGTCCAGTGTAACACGATTGACTCCTTCAAAAATAAGCTCGACCGTCACTTCCTTCAACTTAATAACAACTAGAGTAGAAATGCAACGTTTTGGAGCCTTCTGATCAATGTAAAATCACTTAGGTTTAAGGACAGACCACCTAGTCTGGACCATGGGGTCTGTGTGGTCTGATTTTCTATGTAATTCTATGTAATTCTCGCCGCCTTCTCACTTGTCGTTTTGCCGGGGTGCGGTACGATATACTGGATCGGTCACTTGACTCAGACGTGATACAGATCTAGGCTCACAGTGACTGACCGATCAGCGAGGCTCGTTTCTTGTTGGTGCCTCTCTGCAGGCGGACGATTCATTCCTTCACAGACGATGCTGAGTAATTAAATTCTTTGACTGTTCAGGTGTTTATTAGACTGCTTAGAGTGCACGTGTGACTGACTGACTTGTTCTTCTACTCTTCACTTGCTCGCTATAGATTGCTTTGAGTGAAGCTTAATAAACTCCTCTGCTTGGTAATGATTTGGTAAGTGCACATTGTAGGTAGTTCTTTGAATAAACCAGATTTGTCTTCATGGCTTTCGGGCCTTGACTTTCTTACTTTTCAATAGTTTGAATGTGGAGGTCAATTACTGATTCAACTTCAATATATCTTACTCAAACGTTTCAACAAGACCTGAACCACTACTATTCTTAAAGGAGGGGCAGAACGCTGATCAAAATTTGGAGCTAAAATTCAATGGACCATAATGGGTAAGTTGTCTAATAGCGGTTACTGCTGGTATGCTCCAGTTCGATCAGCTATCTAATTAAGGGTACCTATAATTTGAGGTATGCTGTAATGGAAAGTTCCTTAATTGTACTTCGCGTTATTGAGGGATTAGTCTTGATTCTTGAATGAAAGGTGGGCAATGGAGCAAGTTTTCCTCGTTTTGTTACTTATCGTCAGCCGCTTACCAGATTAATTATTTCATACATATTCAAGCAAGTCAGATCGAAAGATCACAAGAATCTATACAAATTATTCTCTCTCTCTCTCTCTCTCTCTCTCTCTCTCTCTCTCTCTCTCTCTCTCTCTCTTAAGAACGTAAAGAGTCTGCAAGAGGCCCGTTGGCCTACACAATTAAGGCAGGTCCTGTAATCCTAACCCCACCTTAATAAGCGCACCTAACAATACCATAGCCGATCCAGGACTCAGGACGTTTCCTAAGTAAAAGAATGTTATACTTGTATTTCGTAAAGAATCCTTATAACCAAAAACTAACTAAAATAATGAGTATTCTTTTCCTTGAACACAACATTCAATAAACAACAGAACAATAATATGAAAATACGTATAGCTACCATTGCCAGATTGTCGTACTCAGAGCATAGTATTTAACGGTTTCTGACGCCTAACTATTGCCAAGAAACATCAGGATCTTACTCTTTTAACGATAACTATAAATTAGTTTCGTTTTTGGAGCCCAGAAGACAGTTTTGGGGCAGGAAGTCGGGAAATATAATTGGCTGAGTATGACAATCTGGCAGTAATCTGTGGCCGAGGCAGCAGCAGCCTGCTATATTGCGGGTGTCAGGTACCTAAAATAGCATACTTTTACTGCGCAAAGCAGGTGATGTCACTTATTGTGACTTCGTGAGCTTTGATATTTATCTATTTGTGTATATTTCATGGTGGCAAAACTTTAATTACTAGTTCCATTTTTACCAGTGACACGAATTTGTGACTGTTTATCACAATAGAATTTCACTCTAATAAGTGAATCAGACTCCACAGAAATATTACCAGTGTGTGTATGAATGAATACAAAGATAAGCACATACTTTGATTTACCTCCAGGATGTCTCGTGAATCATTAATAAATAAAAACAAAATATCCGGCTAAGCTACTCTTTAGCCATAACCTTTAATGGCGCCCCAAAATCAGTCCCTCCGCTAAGTTTGTACCCCACATTTGGTAATGTTAGGTGCGCCTATTACCTCACCATCCACGACTTTATCCAGCCCCTTCTTAAATATGTATCTATGGTATAATTGGCACCCACAGCGTCATGACTGCCAAGTCTATTCCGTTAATCCACCACTATATGTTGGTAAACCAATTCTTGCCTATGTCTTTGTTGAATCTTATTGTATCAAACTTAAATCCATTGCTACGTATATCCTTCCTGGTTCTTTAACAATCAGAACCCTATTGACATCCCCTTTAATTATTAGAGCCCTTCATCCATTTATAAAGCTCGATCAGGTCTCCCCGTATCTTTTCTATAGAGTGTAGATTTCAATTAATACTTCAGTCTCTCTCTCTCTCTCTCTCTCTCTCTCTCTCTCTCTCTCTCTCTCTCTCTCTCTCTCTCTCTCTCTCTCTCTCTCTATATATATATATATATATATATGTATATATATATATATATATATATATATATATCTATATATATTCTACATCTATCTGTCTGTCTATCTATATCCATCTACATCTATCTATCTATATCTATTTACATATATCGATATACATCTATTTATATATCTATCTATCTGTCTCTCTCCATCTAGTGAACTTTCTCTCTCTCTCTCTCTCTCTCTCTCTCTCTCTCTCTCTCTCTCTCTCTATATATATATATATATATATTTATCTATTTATATCTATCTATATCTCCCGTTGTATATATCTATATATATATATATATATATATCTATATATATATATATATATATATATATCTATATATATATATAGATATATATATATATATATATATATATATATATATATATATATATATATATATATATATATATATATATATATATATATATATATATATATATATATATATATATATATATATATATATACATATCACCCAAAGTTAAGAAGTCACATGTATATAACACATGCCATGGAACTATTCCTTAATGAAGGCTGTTACGCTGTTGCTCTACGGTAAATGTATCGGTGAGCTCGGTAATAACCCGCCGCTCATAGCAGGGCAGGGACGGACGTCCGTCACGGTCGACGGCTACTTTATAAATGACTTCTTTCACTCCGAAGGACGCCCCATGCATAGTTGTTTGTGATTTTCGACTGCAAGTGACATATAGTTCCTCAAAATAGATATACTGAATGATATACTAGGCGATATAAGTTTTTAGGAAAGTAACGAGTGTCGGAGCATGTCCCCATTGGATAATGTATGGCGGGGAGAGATCGTCTCGCCGCGGACTCACTTGGCTTTCTGCCGGGGTGCGGTACGATATGCTGGGTCGGTCACTTGATTCAGATCGGTCAAAATATCTCGCCACAGCGGCGCAGGTGGGCGGCGGTCATTGCCAAGACACATATGGAGGTAGCCACAACCAGGGGCGGGATTCATCATACCATTCACCGGACCTCTGTCTGGTAAGTTTCGCGGTATCTCCGCCCACCCGGTAAATTCGCATTCATCAACCAATTACTGCACCACTGGTAAGGCCAAAAGTTACCGCGGCTCCGAGCACCCGTAAGTGAGTTACCGGAGGCGTGGTAAGGTGGGTAAATACTGCCGCCTCAGGTTTATTTTCCCGTCTGACTGCTTGTATCGGTGGTTCCTGAACATGACAATGCAATTGCGATAATCTCGGTAGTTGCAGGAGTATGAAAACGTATAATAGTGACGGAAATAAGTGGAGAGAGACGTGGAAAAGACGAAGTGACACGTAGCCGCTGCAGCGATGAGTTATCCTCAGTTTTCACTCTCTACTTACTGTGTTCCATGGTTTTATATGCAAATATTCGACTAACATGCTTAGTAGTGAATGGAAGTGACAGACATGAGTGAGTACCGCTGAGCAAATCAAAATGAACGGCACCTTAGCGGGTCAGCTGACAGCTCTGGGCACGAATCAAAAGTGGTGGTGTTTTTTTTACTTGAATTACCATGATTTTGATCTGTAACGTTAAAGACTCGAAGCAAATAGTTAGCATATGAAAAGAAATGCTGTTTATAAGACTTGTGGGAAGGGTGCACTTGGAACTCTGTTGATGAAGATTAATCAGTCAAATCATTGGACTATTATTATTACCTGTTGCTGTTTAGCAGTATGTCTCACAGTCATATTCATTGATTATTGTAATTGTGTTGTAGGCTTGTTCACCAGGCTGGTCAGTGAAAGAGGATGAAAGCCAAAGCTGGTGGTGAACATTGGAATCCCCCAAGATAGAGATTTCAGCAAAGGGAGAGTGAGTCAGGATGTGCTCCACTTAAGAGTTCAAATAGTCTAAAAATTTTATATAGTTAGTAGAGTTAGGTGAGAGACAAACAGCACAGATGTATTTATTAATAGAATGACAATGAAGTCTTAGCAAGATGGTGGAAAATTCAGAAGAGTCAAGGTCGTGGACACGAGAGCAAGTGATGATATATATATATATATATATATATATATATATATATATATATATATATATATATATATATATATATATATATATATATATATATATATATATATATATATATATATATATATATATATATATATATATATATATATATATATATATATATATATATATATATATATATATATATATATATATATATATATATATATATATATATATATATATATATATATATATATATATATATATATATATATATATATATATATATATATATATATATATATACACACACACACGAGGTGCGTTCAAAAAGTATCCGGCCTTTGGAAATAAAGAAAAGAATTTTGTATATTTCACAAATTTCAGTTAATCACCTTTGAAGTACTCTCCTTGGGAGTTCACACACTTCTCCCAGCGGTGCTGCCACTGCTGGTAACATTTCTGGAAATCCTTTACTGTAATAGTGTAGAGATCTGCCGTCGCTTTCTTCATAATTTCCTTATAACGCTTCCCTTTCAGGATTGTTTTCAGTTTAGGGAACAGCCAGAAGTCAAGGTGCCATGTCCGAAGAATAGGGAGGGTGTTGAACAAGTGAAGCGTTGTCTTTGGCCAGGTGACTGTGTGCGACGAAAACGACCGGAAATGTGGGCGGCGAAAAACTGACAGCTTTACCACGATAATGCACCGGGTCATTCTGCCCGTTTCTTGGCCAAAAACAACACTCCACTTGTTCAACACCCTCACTATTCTTCGGACATGGCACCTTGACTTCTGGCTGCTCCCTAAACTGAAAACAATCCTGAAATCCTGAAAATCCTGAATTGATGTATATGTATCATTATTACTATTATGCATACTTAATGAATACATTATTTGTTTGCAGTCAGTTATCTTTTCATTATGTATGTTAAAACAAGTAATAATACTAATAAACAAACAAACAACGGAAGGAAAACAGTGAGGTTGAGGCCTGACAGCAGCCCAGGCTGGCCTGACCGCTATCCCTACCCGACTGACGTCACTGAGGGAGTGGAGAGGCCTCCCGTCTAAATGGCCTTGGCTTACCTCGCCCGCACGCAGACCACTCGACCACCGCTCTCCAGATAGTAGACTAGTATGGTGCATTTGTTTTTTTCCCCCAAATAATTTAACCGTTGCGAAAGCTTGGACCCATGGCCCCGATGCGTCACGCTGATGCACCTGGCGACAGCTGCCTTGAGCCACGGTGTGCATACACGTGGCACCGTTTGGCGCACAGCGTTGGTCCAGCACGAGGAGAGGATTTGCCCTTCACGGGAGGACTCACTGACATGACAAATTCATGTACCTGCGCGAGCCTCAAGCGCTTCAGAATTTGAATGCTCACGTACACGCCTGCACCTGATGTTTCGACACACCCAACTGTGATGGCATCATTTTTAGTACGGGTGCGGGGGAAGCGTGATGAAAAGAACTGATTTAAAGACTCTATTGATATTCCAAGGGAAGACCTGCTTGGTGCGAATGCAGGAAAAATTCCATGTTAGCTTTTGATGAGGTCATTAATCTGTGACAGTTAGTCCTTTCATTCCGCGAAAATTCTCTCTCTCTCTCTGTGTTGGTGTGTGTGTGTGTGTGTGTGTGTGTGTGTCTTGATATTATATATATATATATATATATATATATATATATATATATATATATATATATATATATATATATATATATATATATATATATATATATATATATATGGGGAGGCGGTGGCTGAATGGATAGCGTGACGGTGCCACGTTCAAGACGTCGCGAGTTCAATCCCCGCCCGGTGCCACCAAGCTGGGATTTTTCAGCCGCCGCCGAGTGGCTTAAAATTACCCACATGCTGTCCAGAAGACCAGCTATCAACCCGGACTCTAGATTCTAGGATTAAAGATATGCTCCGGGAGGGCAGCATGAGGCAATGCAAGATGGCGTCACTATAAACACTCGCCGGCTCCTGAACGGGCTGGGCCGACCATCAGGGCCCACTTGGAAGAAGCCTTGGTCCGACCATCAGGATCCACCGGGAAGAAGCCTACCGGCGCGATAGGCTACGACCTAAAAAAAAAATAGTTAAATATATATATATATATATATATATATATATATATATATATATATATATATATATATATATATTATATATATATATATATATGTACGTATATCTATATATATATATATATATATATATATATATATATATGTATATATATATATATATATATATATATATATATATATATATATATATATATATATATATATATATATATATATAAGAACATAAGAACGCAGGAGTCTGCAAGAGGCCGGTAGGCCTGTACAAGGCAGCTCCTTTGAACCTAAGCTCCCGTGTATCTAACCCCACCTAATATCGCTGTCCATGAATTTATCTAATCAATTTTTGAATGTGACAATTGTATTGGCACTCACCACATGACTGCTAAGCCTATTCCACTCATCCACCACCCTGTTAGTAAACCAATTTTTGCCTTTGTCCCTGTTGAATCTGAATTTATCCAGTTTAAACCCATTACTTCGTGTCCTACCCGGTTCTCTTACCAACAAAACCTTATGAATGTCTCCCTTATTAAAGCCCTTCATCCATTTATAAACCTCGATCATGTCTCCACGCACCCTTCGCCTTTCTAGAGAATGCAAGTTTAACTGTTTGAGTCTTTCCTCGTATGGCAAGTTTCTCAACCCCTGAATCATCTTAGTCATCCTCCTCTGCACCGATTCTAACATTTTGATATCCATTCTATAGTAAGGTGACCAGAACTGAATCGCATAGTCAAGATGAGGTCTTACTAATGCTAAATATAGTTTGAGAAAGACTTCGGCGCTTCTGTTGCTTACGCTCCTTGAAATAAATCCCAGTACCCTATTTGCTCGATTTCTAGCTTGAATGCATTGTGCCCTTGGACGGAGATCAGAGCTCAGTAAGACCCCTAAGTCACTCTCGCACTCAGATCTGCTTATGAGAGTGTCATTTAAGCAATAGTTATTAGAGGGGTTGTTCTTACCTACACTCAGAATACAGCACTTCCCTACACTGAACCCCATCTGCCATTTATCCGCCCAGTCACACAGTCTGTTTAGTTCACCCTGGAGAATACTAGCGTCCTGATCTGACTCAATTTTATATATATATATATATATATATATATATATATATATATATATATATATATATATATATATATATATATATATATATATATATATATACTTACCTACTTCTCCTGAGTAGAGTACAGAGGAGTGGCCAAAAAGAGGTCAATTTCGGGAGGAGAGGTGTCCTGATACCCTCTTCTTGAAAGAGTTGAAGTCGTAGGCAGGAGGAAATACAATTGAAGGAAGATTGTTCCAGAGTTTACCAGCGTGAGTGATGAAAGAATGAAGATGCTGGTTAACTCTTGCATAAGGGGTTTGGACAGTATAGGAATGAGCTTGATTAGAAAGTCGTGTGAGGCTAGGCCGCTGGAGGGGGTAGGCATGCAGTTAGCTAGTTCAGAAGAGCAGTCAGCGTGAAAATATCGATAGAAGATAGAAAGAGAGGCAACATCGCGACGGAATTTAAGAGGTAGAAGGCTATCAGTAAGAGGAGGAGATCTGATGAGACGAAGAGCCTTAGACTCCACTCTGTCCAATAGAGCTGTGTGAGTGGAGCCCCCCCACACGTGAGAAGCTCACTCAAAATGGCGAACCATAACCATGCCTCGGAGTCCCCGCCTGGGGGGGGAAGGGGGGGAGGTGCCCTCAAATTCCCCCAGGGAAGACTCCCCTTCTGACCTAACGACTTGAGAGGTGTCTTGATAACTCCTCGAACCTCTTTCTTATCAATTTCTGCAACACTCGCAGTCTTCGTTCTAATTTTCATTCTGTGGAACATAATCTCTCCTCCTCTAAACCTCACCTTCTCTTCCTCACCGACACACAGGAGAGAGAGAGAGAGAGAGAGAGAGAGAGAGAGAGAGAGAGAGAGAGAGAGAGAGAGAGAGAGAGAGAGAGAGAGAGAGAGAGAGAGAGAGAGAGATTTACATAACCTTACATAGATAATCAGACAACACATACCCTATGGTCCTGACATGGTGGTTTGTCCTCAAATCTAAGTGAAATTATCTTACTCAACTGGCACCTAAAGTTGGAATTTCGCAAAGTGTCAACGATTATAAACAATATCGATTTGTACACATTCGTACATCCATAAGTATTTTAAAACATTTGATCGGTTTTCCTCGGTGGCGACGTTTCTCAAGAGGGAACATGCTACGGGTTGAGAGCCTTTCATCATAAGGTTTGTTGCGCAAGGAAGGTCGCTTGACGCTCAACACCTTCTAATTTACCAATGTTCTTTGCATGGTGGGGTGACCAAAACTGTACCGCACATTCCAAGTGAAGTCTGACTAAGCTATAGTAAAGCGATAGTATTACATCTTTATTTTATAATAAAAAGTTTCTTTAAATGAAGCCCAGCATTCTCTTCATTTTATTTGCTGCATCGATGCATTACTGTGAGAATTTAAGGTTTGACACGATTTTGATACCCAGGTCCCAGACGCACTGAACGCTTTTGAGTTTAACGCTACGCATTTCGTAATCGAACCTCTTATTTCTTGTTCTAACTTGAGGAATCTGGCACTTATCTACATTAAAGGGCATCTCCCTTCTATCTGACCAAGCTGAAATTTTATGCAAGTCTTCTTGGAGACTGTCTGTCTTCGTCAGTGAGGACGGAGTTACCAATCTTTGTGTCGTCTTCAAATTTTAGCAATGAGATTATCGAGTCCAACGTCCACATCGTTGATGTAAATAATAAAGAGCACTGGGCCAAGAATCGAGCCCTGAGGGGCACCACCAGTGACCGGCCCCCACTCTGAGTTAAATGCGTCGATCACCATTCTTTTTTTTCTGTTGCTCAACCAATCTGCGATCCACTGGTGTACTTGACCGTCAATACCTAGTTGCTTTAATTTAGAGAGATAATAATGGTGTTTATCTTTATCAAACGCTTTCTGAATATCCAAATATACTACATCCAAGAATTTGGTTACGTCATAAACTGTGAAGATGTTGTTGTAAAGGTACTGTCAGTAAGTTTGATAGGCAGGATCTCTTGTTACGGAAGCCATGTTGTGAATCCTTTATTAATGAGTGATTCTCAATATAACTCACAATTTTGTTTCAAATTATGTTCTCGAGTAGCTTACTAAAGTTGGACTAGTGAGCCTGTAATTATCCGTAATTTTTTTTATCTCCTATCTTAAAAATCGGTGTTACGTTAGCCTCTTTCCAATCCAAAGGGACGACGCCTTGTCGTAAGGACATATTAAATACGGTTGTGAGAGAGGATAGTATTTCGTTCTTTTTTTCTTTAAGTAATTAAGGATATAATTATATCGTCTGGTCCTGTGCTTTTACTTGTTTTAAGGGACTGAAGAGCAATCATTTTTGTTTTTGTTTTTTTACAGCTAAGGGGACAACTCAAGGGCGTAAAGAAGAAGAATAAAAAGCCCGCTACTCACTGCTCCTGAATAGAGGTCAAAGGAGTGTCCAAAAAGAGAGATCAATTTCGGGAGGAGAGGTGTCCTGATACCCTCCTCTTGAAAGAGTTCAAGTCGTAGGCAGGAGGAAATACAGATGAAGGAAGATTGTTCCAGAGTTTACCAGTGTGAGGGATGAAAGAGTGAATATGCTGATCGACTCTTGCATAAGGGGTTTGGACAGTATAGGGATGAGCATGAGTAGAAAGTCGTGTGCAGCGGGGCCGCGGGAGGGGGGGAGGCATGCAGTTAGCAAGTTCAGAAGAGCAGTCAGCATGAAAATATCGACAGAAGATAGAGAGGCAACATGGCGGCGGAATTTGAGAGCTAGAAGACTATCAGTATGAGGAGGAGAGCTGATGAGACGAAGAGCCTTTGACTCCACTCTGTCAAGGAGAGCTGTGTGAGTGGACCCCCCCCCCGCCACACACACACACACACACACACACACACACACACACACACACACACGTGAGATGCATACTCCATACGAGGGCGGACAACGCCCCTGTAAATGAATAGCAACTGTGCGGGGGAGAAGAACTGGCGGAGACGGTACAAAACGCCCAGCCTCGAGGAAGCTGATTTAGTAAGAGATGAGATATGAAGTTTCCAGTTGAGATTTTTAGTTAAGGATAGACCGAGGATGTTTAGTGTTGAAGAAGGTGATAGCTGAGTGCTGTCAAAGAATAGGGGATAGTTGTTTGGAAGATTGTGTCGAGTGGATAGGTGGAGAAACTGTGTTTTTGAGGCGTTGAAGGACACCAGGTTCCTCTTTCCCCAATCGGAAATAATAGTAAGGTCTGAGGCTAAGCGTTCTGTTGCCTCCAGCCTTGAACCGTTTAGTTCCTGTAGGGTGGGTCTTCTATTAAAAGAAGTACTTCATTGGTAGCTATTTCAAGGCTAGGTAATGCATGCATGGGATTTACAGTAGTGTTATTGTCTTCGCTGGTGTTGGTAGTGGTGGCGGTACGACTACTATATAATTATATTCTTTAGTAATAATACTGAGAAAAATATTTGTTTAACAAGTTTGCAAAGTGGTGGCTTTCAATCACTAATTCGCCGTCACAATTAGGGGTCCAATTCCACTTCTCATCGCCTTCCTGTTGTTTATATACATGAAGAAAGATTTTAGATTATTTTCACAGTTGGCTGCAATGTTTTCTTCATATCGACGCTTTGCCTGACATACTAATCTTTTAACTCGGCGCCTGGCCTCATGGTATAATCTTATGTTTTCGGGCGTGTTTTGTTCTTTATTTATCCTGTAAGACAATTTTCTCTCCTTAACCGAATGTTTAATTTCGCTATTAAACCAAGGTGGGCTTTTATTAGTTTTACTTCGCTTCTCGCACAAGGGGACAAATGTGTTCTGCTAAGTGAGTAAATGATTGTTAAAGCTTAGCCAGGCTTCCACTACGTTGCCATTATCTGATTGTTTTATTTCCGTTAGTTTTTGTCGGATTTCTACGAAATTTGCTCTTTTGAAATCGGGCATCTTTACTTTATTTTCAGTCACTGATGTTTGAGCTCCAATGTCGACGCGCACTAATCTATGATCGCAAGAACCGAGGTGTTCTCCTACCGTGACATTACTGACTAGGTTATCTTGGGTCGCTATAACAAGGTCCAGTATGTTATTTTGTCGAGTTGGTTGAGTAACCATTTGGCTTATGTAACTTTCTTCCAAAAAATCAATCATTCTATGTGACTCGCCTTCTGTACCTGACAGTGTCGCCCAGTCGATATGGGGAGGTTAAAGTCTACTAATATCAGTGAGTCGCTGTTATTAAGTGACTGCCTTAAAACGCTGTACATTTCAACATCATCGAGAGAGAGAGAGAGAGAGAGAGAGAGAGAGAGAGAGAGAGAGAGAGAGAGAGAGAGAGAGAGAGAGAGAGAGAGAGAGAGAGAGAGAGAGAGAGAGAGAGAGAGAGAGAGAGAGAGACTAAACCTAGCCTTCCGGTTCAAGGTCTTGAACGAATTAAAAATGCAGACACGTTTCTGAAACTGAATCCGTGGAGGTGATGGCGGGAGTGTGCGTGCCGGGGGGCGAGGGTGGCGGGGAGGGACAACTCTATGGTTATATAATGACAGGCTGAGAGCTGAATGATACCATTCCTCTTCCGGGGGTCGTTAGGAGAAGATGGGCCGTCACATGTATTGGCTGGCATTTGCCTTCTGCACCCTCGCTCTTGCGTCCTCGAAGGTAAGTGATATATATATATATATATATATATATATATATATATATATATATATATATATATATATATATATATATATATATAATGTATACACTGTGAGTACGTAGGAAAAAACCCACCGAAACAGGAGTATGCCACTCTCGATGAGTTATTTACGGGAATCGAGGAGGGTGCTGCAACCCACCAAAGACTCTTCCTGTCTCCTCTCTTTCGGTTTCCCAGTTGTCTCATCAACACCAGAGACTAGTTCAGAATGCTCTCTAAAGACAAATCCTCTTACTATCCACTTAACACTACATACATGAAGCAACGCATACCATTTCTGATTTTTTTTTCTCAAAATTTATGATTGCTTCACTAGAAAATGCTTCAGAGTTCCCGTTTAGAGGGGGGAGCACAAATGCCCCCGAGATGACTCCCCTTTTGGCTTTCGATCTGAGAGGCGTCTTGATAGCTCCTCTTTTTTTATATATCAACTTCTGCAACATTCGCAGTCTTCGTTCCAATTTTCATTCTGTGGAGCATCATCTCTCCTGTAAACCTCACCTTCTCTTCCTCACCGAGACACAGATCTCGGCGGCTACTGACAGCAATGTTGTTGCCTCTCTTTCTATCTTCTATCGATATTTCCACGCTGACTGCTCTTCTGAACTTGCTAACTGCATGCCTCCTCCCCTCCCGCGGCCCCGCTGCACTCGACTTTCTACTCATGCTCATCCCTATACTGTCCAAACCCCTTATGCAAGAGTTAACCAGCATCTTCACTCTTTCATCCCTCACGCTGGTAAACTCTGGAACAATCTTCCTTCATCTGTATTTCCTCCTGCCTACGACTTGAACTCTTTCAAGAGGAGGGTATCAGGACACCTCTCCTCCCGTATTTGATCTTGCTTTCGGCCACCTCTTTTGTTTCTTTTTTAGGAGCAGCGAGTAGCGGGCTTTTTTTTTATTATTGTTTTTTTGTGTGTGTGTGCCCTTGAGCTGCCTCCTTTGTTGTAAAAAAATAAAAGAAAAATAAAAAAAAATCTCTACTCTGTTAATACTATCTCTATCCCCAATTTCAATCCGAAGCTGGATGTTGTGTCTACGTACGCAACGACATCACATGCTCTCATGATGACCTAGACTTCATAATTTTCCATCATCTGGCTAATACTTCATTGTCACTATTACTAAATAAATTTGTGCGGTTTATTTCTCAATTAACTGTATCAAGTATGTAAAATTCTTTGACCACTTGAACTCTTATGTGGGACACATCTTGACTCTGTCTCCCTTCGTTGAAATCTCCATCTTAGGAGATTTCAATGTTCACCACCAGCTTTGACTTTCATCTTCTTTCACTGACCAGCCTGGTGAACAAGCCTACAACTTTGCTTTCCTCAACGATCTAGAGCAGTTAGTTCAGCACCTTACACGTATTCCCAACCGTCTTGGAGACAGGCCCAACATACTAGACCTCTTCCTTACCTCTAACACTTGGATTTTCAGTCACCACCGAGTGGCCTAAGACTACCCCCATGCTGTCATGAAGACCACCCATCAACCCACACTATAGAAAAAAAATCCAAGTCATTCAGGAATGAGCTCTTGTGTTGAGCATGAGCCAAGAAAAGATGGCGCCACTATAAACACTTGCCTGCACCAAGATGGGCTGGGGCCGACCACCAGGCCCCTCAAGATAGCCTACCGGTGCTACAGGCTCCTATGTAAAAAAATATAATTAAATAATATAAAAATGAAACTAAATCTCCCACAAATATTCCTTGAATAAAAATTCATGTACTAAACATAAGTCACAAAGAAATGAAGGTGTTCATTTCTGTTCTGTTGTTGAGAGTACTTGACATCTAAGTACATTCGCATTTTTAGCGAATCAAAACCGGATGTGAAGAATTAATATGTTTCAAGCAGTTATTATAAGGAACATATTTTCAGAAATTCATCACTATCTCCACACTTATGACACTTTAGATCTGCTGGGAGTCGGCAAATTGGGGATGTCAACGAGATGTCCAGGTGGTGGAGGTGTAAAGAGGAGAGTACACTAGATGGTAAGGAAGACCATGATGGTGTATGCACAAAAGTGCCCTGCAGGAAAACCAGAGTTGCTGAATTTCATGACCTAACCACTAACCAGTCAGGTGTCGGAAATGTAAGGCTGTTCTCCGTGTTCACAGTTGGTATGCTCTCATACAAAACAAGAGTCTGCGGCACTTAGTAAAAGGAAGCTTTTCACTGCAATTTGTCCACTATTCATGGAATAATGATATTTTCCTACAAAATGCTTTTGTATATGAGTTATGTATTTATTTATGTTCTAATAGAATTATGCTAAAAAACACATAACTTAATACTGATAGGAGACATGTTGACACGAATACAGAAAAAAAATTATCTGGAATATAAAGAAAAGTTTTTTTTAACAACGCCTTCGTTGTGGAATTGCCCAATGTTACCTCTTGGTGACACCCTTTTTGTGCAAAAAGTAGAATATATAGAAGAAAAAGTTATCAGTAAAAGTTGCTTAAAATTGTATTATCAAATATATATATTGTAACTGGACAAAGAAAACTTGATAAAATATGAAATGGGCTTTCTTGGGTTAATAACAGCGACTCACTGATATTAGAAGACTTTAACCTCCCCCCATATCGACTGGGTAACACTGTCAGGTACAGAAGGAGTCACATAGAATGATCGAATTTTCAGAAAATTACCTAAGTCAAATGGTATCTGAACCAACTTGACAAAATAACTTACTAGACCTTGATATAGTAACCCTAGATAGGTTCTTGAGATCATAAATCAGTGCTCCTCGACATTAGAGCTCGAACAACAGTGACTGAAAATAAATTAGAGGTGCCAAATATCAAAAGAGCTAATTTCGTATAAACTTCTTATTTAAGAATAAAGATGTAATACTTCCGCTCTACAATAGTTTAGTCAGACCCCACTTGGAAAATGCTTTACAGTTTTGGTCTCCCCACCATGCAAAGGACATTGCTAAATTAGGTGTTCAGTGTTGGGCAACGAAAATGATCACTTCCTTGCACAACAAATCCTACGAGGAGAGGCTTTCCACCCTTAACATGTTCTCTCTTGAGAAACGTCGCCTCCGAGGGAAAATGATCGAATGTTTTAAAATACTTGATGGTTTCACGAATGTAGACAGATCAACATTGTTTATGATCGATGACACTTTGCGTACGAGGAACAATGGCTTAAAACTCAAATGTAGACAAGTAAATTCAGACTGCACCAAATTTTTTTTCACCAACGTTGTAGTGCGAGAATGGAATAAGCTTCCACCGTCAGTAGACCAGTGTAACACGATTGAATCCTTCAAAAACAAGCTCGACCGTCACTTCCTTTACCTTAATATCAACTAGAGTTGAAATGCATCGTTTTGGAGCCTTTTGATTAATGTAGAATCACTTAGTCTGACCACCTAGTCTGGACCATGGGGTCTGTGTGGTCTGATTTTCTATGTAAATCTCTCTCTCTCTCTCTCTCTCTCTCTCTCTCTCTCTCTCTCTCTCTCTCTCTCTCTCTCTCTCTCTCTCTCTCTCTCTCTCTCTCCATTATATACACTGGATATATCTTTTTGCTAGTTTATTTTGTTTCATTATTTTCTTCTCATTTTATATATATATATATACATATATATATATATATATATATATATATATATATATATATATATATATATATATATATATATATATATATATATATATATATATATATATATATATATATATATATATACACACAGGTTGAAAACCACTGCCCCAGGGGAAGGCCACAGCAGGAGAGTCGCCTTTATACCTGTGAGCATGAAAGTAGCGATAAAAGATAGAAAGTGAAGCAATATCGGGGTAGAGTTTGAGGGGAGGAAGCTTGCGAGAAAGAGCAGGGCAGTTGTCAAGACAAAGAGCCTTCGACTTCACTGTCCAAAAGGGACATGAGTGGATCCCCCCACATGTGAGATGCATATTCCATATGGGGATGGACAAGGCCCTTATAAATAGATAGCAACTGTGAGGGAGAAAAGATCTGGCCAAAACAGTACAGAACACCTAACCTCAAGGATGCTGATTTAGTAAGAAAGGAGCTATGAAGTTTCCAATTCAGATTTTTAGATAGGTAAAGGCCAAGAATATTAATTGTGGATGAAAGGGACAGTTGAGTGTTGTTGAAGAATAGGGGATAGTTATTTGGAAGGTTGTGTCAAGTTGATAGGTGAAGAAATTGAGTTTTTGAGGCATTGAGGGAAACTAAGTTTCTTTTGCCCCAATCGGAAATGATAGTAAGGTCAGCGGTTAATCGCTCTGCAGCTTTTAACCTAGAGTCCTGCAATTTCTGTCTTCCCTGCCAATCTTACCTTTGTTTCTTGTACTTCAGTCAAGGACTTCCCTTGAAAGGGAACTTGTCTAACGCCTGATTTTTTTTCTTTCTTTTTCAGTACTGTCAATTTAAATGTGGACCATCAGTTTGAAAATAATGCGGTCTGTGTGCTCTTCCGCTGTCTTATCCAGAACACCTATATCATCGCACACAAAATTTTAAGTTCTGAGGACAATGTTTGTGTGCACACTTGCAGATATATACTCTTACCAGAACAACTTTCATGAACAGTTTATAAATGAGTACTGCTGAAATAAAGTCAATGAGTTATTATAATAGGGCTGAATCAAACATTCATTTTGTCAGGATCAAAATCATGATTGTTTCTCCTTTGATCTTGTAGAATTCTAAACTGTAGCAGTAATAGCATCAAGTGGATATGAGGTATATAATTCTTAAGAGTTTGTTTAAGTTTTTGTATTGTATTAATGGAATTTGCTTGTTTAATGGACGAATACAGTGTATGGTTTACTAATCTCGATTGTCTAAAAGTATTATACTATGAAATCATAAGTCTCACCAAGGTAGATAGTTTTAGGTAACAAAGGAACTTTTTGTATTTAGTGTATGCTCGCCATGCAAGAAGCTGTTACTTACTACGTGTCACCGGACTACATGTTCTAGTATGGTTCAATAAAGAATAATGTTTCTAGTGAATTCATTATTTAGATTTCAGAAACTGTCTTCCACATGCTAGCATATCCAATTTGTACTCCTTTTCGTTGGAGAAAGTCTGCAATCAGCATTTCGCAACTTCCCTCCCCAGCCTAACTCCTCTACTTGCTAATGAATTGGGTAAATGCACATTGTAGGTAGTTCTTTGAATAAACAGGATTTATCTTCATGGTTTCTGGACCTTGATTTTCTTACTCCTGAGTAGTTTGAATGTGGAGGTCAATTACTTATTCATTTCCAACATATCTTACTTAAACATTTCAGCAAAACCAGAACCACCACAGTTCTTTAAGGAGGGGCAGAACATTGATCAAAGTTTGGCGCTAAAATGCGATGTAACACAATGGGTAAGTTGTCTAATATAGTGTGCCAGCCAAAGTTAATTATTTTTCTTTTTACTTATGTGGGCATTACATGTTATAATCAGGCATCCATACCAGATCAATCAGTTTCAGAGTAAAAGAAAAGTTTGGTTGGATGCCACCCTGAACTCTGACTTTCAGGGTCAAACAGCATAAACAGGTAGTTTTTTTATCCAATAAAATCAAAGTATGTTTGGTAATTTTAGTCTTTAGGGTTATATGTTGTTTGAAGTATAATGCATGCAAGCCATGTAATATTCTACACATTATCACAGTTGAATATATACATGTAAAAAACACTTAACAAATTATGTTTGTCACAAACACGGTAGTACTCTTTCCTTTTCAGTAATTTCAATTAATACAAATATGTTATGCCTTTATGGACTAAATAAACTTTACAACTTCTGGGGCTGCTGGGTTACAACAGGCTACTGCATCACAGGCACAGCCAGGACACTTGAGACCTTTCCAGAAGCAGGAGCATAGAGTTGTCCTACATTTGGATTTGCATGCACGGGTCACAAGCTGAAGACAAACATCTGGGATAAGAGGAAGTGCTCTCCACAGAGGAACCAGGCAACTTTTTTCCTTTATCCAAACTGATGTGTCCAGTGGAGATGATATCTGGATGTGTTCCTGATCTGCTTGCAGCCAAATCTTTGCCTGGTAGTGGGCACATAAAATGAGCAGTTTCAGTGCATCCCTAGCTGGAGGCAACATCTCAAGGTCATTCATGGCCTTAAAGAGCTGGAGCCTGGCTTGGTTAACATTTAATAATCTAAAAGAACCATAGAGGAGGCACACAAACTGCTCAATTGGTGCAAGTTCTCCATCACGTCCAGTTCCACTAACCAGGAGTGGTTGACTATGGAAAGTTGTTCAACATGTCTTCTTGCCATGGCCACTGTAAGCAGAGTTTGTGTCACATCCTGTTATACCATGAAAACCGAGCAGGTCTTCCCTAATAGGTCGTGGGAGCCTCTCAGATACTGTGTGTATTGGATAGCATTTCCTCTTCCTTGTTGTTCTAGAGATCATCCGTACCTCTGCTGCCTTGCCTGGCATAAAGTGTAGGAGAAGCAGAATCACATCTTTATCACTGGACTTGATAAGCAGCCTTTCATAGCCTTCAGTGGCTGCCTCACATGAATGGAGAGTCAGTCTTGTATCAGCTTCATGATTTCCTTGAAGTCGGACAGTTTGCCTACTTGTTGATCTGGCTTCAGTAGCATTAGAGAATCCACCTCCAGTTACAAGCTCAAAGCTAACTGGAAGATCCACACCCTTCTGCATGATTGCCTCAAACAGGTACCTGGCAAGATCTGCCTTGTTTTCTTCCCAGGCAATGAAACTACTCCAGACATGAAGAAGTGGGCCATCAGTGGTCTGGTGAATCAAGTTTCCTCTTACCCACTCGCTTTGATCGAGTAGCAGTCTTGATTGATTCCTCTCCAATATAGCGGTCAAACACTACATCAACTATCGTTATGCGTTCTCCAAATTGGTGTCACATTGCGTATAAAGACCTCAGCATAGTTACCAAATGTTTGGCACCCATGAGGCTTTCCTAATGTCTGGATAAGTGCATGTCCATCAGTCAGCACACAGGTCTCCATTTCAACAACTGAGACCTCTGTGGGTACACTTATTCCAGACATCAGAGGATACTGACAAGGTCTGCCTTTGGTGTTGAGTTCATCTGACCTCCAGGCTTGGCCAAGGACAGGGGAACAAGGGACAGCTCATGCTTGAGACTATAGATTCCATTTCCACTGATCGACCTGCAGTGACAGCATTCAGTAATCGCTGCAACAGTTTTTTTTTATCAGCATTTGATAAATTTCTGCACACACTGCTGAGTGGAAATGGCTACTTTGTACATATCTGAAAAAAAAAAAATGAGCGGTGCCTTCTGAGAGCAGCATGGAACTGTAGCTACACTTCCATCAATGAGTAGTCGTTTAGCATTAGCTATGATATATTGCTTGCCTCGATCCTCAGCAGTGAGGAGACCAGTGACCACGGCAAATGGTGCAATGTCTTTGGTTGCTAATGAAACATGAGGTACACTTCTCACAATTTCCCCAGAATTATACAATACTGCCTTAATGTGTGCCAGCTCTTTTTACTTGTTATTCCTGCTACTATGTATCCTAAAATGCATAAAGTGTTTATATTTGTTTTATAATGTAACTGCCTAGGAACACTGAAATAAATATGTACTTGTGATATGACAGTATGACACATTTCATCTGCGTAACCTTGGATAATTTCATTCAGCAACGATAGGCCTAACCTGAAAGGCACTAGAAAGGCTTGACTGCTGTACTCCAAATCATATATTATCAACTATATTAAGACGAGGGGATGCCAATGAAAGCAGTCAGAAGGTAGGCCTACAGGAATAATATGGTGTGTATAGGACATCATAAAATATTTCAATATGAGTTGCAGTAGTTTTTAATATATAATTTACACCAAAAAATCATGGACTCAACAAAATATTTAGATTTTTTTCTAATACTGATCAAAGATTTCCCCAAATTAGCCAGTTTCCCTAGATTCGTTACTATAATAATCTTGGGGGGAATTTTCATCAATTATTGATGAAATTTCCCAATCTAGTGTAATTTCCCCCAAAAGTGGGAGCCCTAGCTGCTTCTCTGATACATCTTCCCCAACTTCTTCATTAAGTGAAAATATGCAAAATTTTTGTTTAACTGTGGATTTCAGCACTTTAAAACACTAAACCTTAAATTCACTTGCAATAGATAAAACAATATGTCATTTTATAAGCTTCTTCAATTAAAGAATAAGGTCCTATCATAAAAAAAAAACGGTCACAAAACAAATTTTGAACCACAATAACCTTGATGACCCTCAATATTACCTTTAAATTCAAATTCTGAGATGGTTATTTCCACCCACATCATTTTTACCTCCCCACAATGGAAGTATTCCACATAGATGCCTGCTATTAACATGCGATGCCCTAAAAAACAAAAAAAAAATATATATATATATATATATATATATATATATATATATATATATATATATATATATATATATATATATATATATATATATATATATTTATATTAGATTGGTGTAGCCAGGGAGTAAATTCTCTTTTAAGCATACGAGGTTGAATGAAATTGCTGTTTCTGCATTATTCAGCTTCTGCTGCGTTTTTTCTATTAGTCTTATCAACTCTCTTTTTACGGTGTCTAAAGCCCCGAGGAGCTGTCCAAAAGTTGGGTTGTCGGTTGCAACGTTTCGTTCCTGTCTAGGGAATATCTTCAGGCTGAATGGAGCTGGGTCGTGGTGGTGGTGAAGGATTTACCCCCTAAAAAGGGGGAACGGGCCTTTGTCAGCTGGGTCGTTCGTTAAGGATTTACCCCCTAAAAAGGGGGAACGGGCCTTTGTCGACTGACGGCCCGTCGCAGGGGGGAACTCGCCGCTGGCGTGCGGCGGGTGTGGGGAAACCTCCGCCACCGCCACAGCCACGGGTAGAAGCCGGCGAGCAGCGACGGAGGCACGGGCCCTCCGGGCAGGCGCCTAGTAGCAGCCCGTAGCTGAGCCGAGCGAGCAACTCAGCAGTCTATAGGTGGCCCAGAGGCCGGGAGAGTTGCTCGCTCGACGAGTGCTGGCGTTCCACTGCCCACTGGGTCGTTGTTGTTGTGTGGGATTTACCCCCTAAAAAGGGGGAACGGGCCTTTGTCGATTGAGTCATCTGGGTTGCTCCTTTTATATGCGCGTTCTGGCTTGTGATTGGCCGGTGTGGCGTGTACAAGTAGCGCGGTGAATGCTGCGCGGCGTCCCTTGCTGCGCAGGTGCCTAGGTGTTGTTTTTTTCTGCTACTTCTCTAGAGAAGTAGCAGAAAAAACAAAACCTAGGCACCTGCGCAGCGAAACGTAAAGAGAAGGCGGTGGCCGAAGTGATAGCGTACTGGACCCACATTCGCCGCGTGATGGACGACGCGGGTTCGAATCCTCACGCTACCACTCGGATTTTTCGGTCACCGCCGAGTGGCTTAAAACTACCCACATGCTGTCCTGAAGACCACCCATCAACCCGGACTCTAGAGTAAGCCGTCCAAGCGAATCAAGTACGAGTTCCGGGGGACAGCATGAGCCAATGCAAGATGGCGCCACTATAAACACTCGCCTAGCTGCGCCAGAACGGGCTGGGCCGACCATCAGGCCCCACCTGGAAGAAGCCTTGGGCCGACCATCAGGCCCCACCGGGAAGATGCCTACCGGCGCAATAAGCAAACAACGTAAAAAAAAAAATAAATAAATAAATAAAAAAAACTGCGCAGCGAGGGACGCCGCGCAGCATTCACCGCGCTACTTGTACACGCCACACCGGCCAATCACAAGCCAGAACGCGCATATAAAAGGAGCAACCCAGACATCCCACACAACAACAACAACCCACAGACAGTGGACCGCCAGCACTCGTCGAGCGAGCAACTCTCCCGGCCTCTGGGCCACCTATAGACTGCTGAGTTGCTCGCTCGGCTCAGCTACGGGCTGCTCCTGAGCGCCTGCTCGGAGGGCCCGTGCCTCCGTCGCTGCTCGCCGGCTTCTACCCGTGGCTGTGGCGGCGGCGGAGGCTTCCCCACACCCGCCGCACGCCAGCGGCGGGTTCCCCCCTGCGACGGGCCGTCAATCGACAAAGGCCCGTTCCCCCTTTTTAGGGGGTAAATCCCACACAACAACCCACAGACCAGTGGAACGCCAGCACTCGTCGAGCGAGCCACTCTCCCGGCCTCTGGGCTGAGTTGCTCGCTCGGCTCAGCTACGGACTGCTACTGGGCGCCTGCCCGGAGGACCCGTGCCTCCGTCGCTGCTCGCCGGCTTCTACCCGTGGCTGTGGCGGCGGCGGAGGCTTCCCCACACCCGCCGCACGCCAGCGGCGGGTTCCCCCCTGCGACGGGCCGTCAGTCGACAAAGGCCCGTTCCTCCTTTTTAGGGGGTAAATCACCGAAGAAGAAGAAGAAGAACGACCCAGCGCAGTGGAACGCCAGCACTCCTCGGGCGAGCAGCCGGGTGGCCCTTCTACGGAGGCGAGGTGGACCCGTGGGGTCATCCTCGCTTTGGACCACCCCTCCGCGGTCAAGTCGACCAGTCGGCTGCTCGCACGTGTCAGCTACGGGTGTCTGCTGGGCGCCTGCCCAGAGAGCCCGTGCCTCCGTCGCTGCTCGCCGGCTCTTACTCGTGGCTGTGGCGGCGGCGGAGGCTTCCCCACACCCGCCGCACGCCAGCGGCGTGTTCCCCCCTGCGACGGGCCGTCGCTAGACAAAGGCCCGTTCCTCCTTTTTAGGGGGTAAATCACCGAAGAAGAAGAAGAAGAACGACCCAGCGCAGTGGAACGCCAGCACTCCTCGGGCGAGCAGCCGGGTGGCCCTTCTACGGAGGCGAGGTGGACCCGTGGGGTCATCCTCGCTTTGGACCACCCCTCCGCGGTCAAGTCGACCAGTCGGCTGCTCGCACGAGTACCGCTACTGGTGTCTGCTGGGAGCCTGCCCAGAGAGCCCGTGCCTCCGTCGCTGCTCGCCGGCTATTACCCGTGGCTGTGGCGGCGGCGGAGGTGTCCCTACACCCGCCGCACGCCAGCGGCGGGTTCCCCCCTGCGACGGGCCGTCGAAAGACAAAGGCCCGTTCCCCCTATTTAGGGGGTATATCACATAAGAAGAAGAAGACGATCCAGCTCCATTCAGCCTGAAGATGTTCCCTAGGCAGGAACGAAACGTTGCAACCAACAACCCAACTTTTGGACAGCTCCTCGGGGCTTTAGACACCGTAAAAAGAGAGTTGATAAGACTAATAGAAAAAACGCAGCAGAAGCTGAATAATGCAGAAACAGCAATTTCATTCAACCTCGTATGCTTAAAAGAGAATATATATATATATATATATATATATATATATATATATATATATATATATATATATATATATATATATATATATATATATATATATATATATATATATTGCAGACTCTTTACGTTCTAAGGTTCTTGAGAGAGAGAGAGAGAGAGAGAGAGTTTTCCAGGTTTGGTTGGTCGACTAATATATATAGTGGTTATGCTGGTACGCTCCAGTTCAGTTATCTCTAATCAAGGGTACCTAAGATGAGGTACGTATATGCTATAATTAATGAAAAGTTGATACATATTTAAGCAAGTCAGTCTGTGTCATGCTAGAACAAGGTTCAACTCGAAGAGAAGAGAAAGATCACAAGAACTTATACAAATTATTCTCTCTCTCTCTCTCTCTCTCTCTCTCTCTCTCTCTCTCTCTCTCTCTCTCTCTCATAAGAACCTTAGAACGTAAAGAGTCTGCAAGAGGCCAGTTGGCCTACACAATTAAGGCAGGTCCTGTAATCCTAACCCCACCTTAATTACCTCGACACTATCCATGACTATATCCAACTCCTTCTTGAATATGTATCTATGGTATTGGCACCCACATAAAAATTAACATGACTGCCAAGTCTATTCCATCCATCCAATAGGAATATAGACTGGGAAGATCTAGTGGGTGACCTGGAAGCCGAGGACTTTCTTGAAGTTATACAAGATAATTTCCTTAAGCAAGTAGTTACTGAACCTACCAGAGGAGATAACATATTAGACTTAGTCCTAACCAATAATGGGAACTTGCTACGTGAGTTGGAGGTGGGCGGAGAGTTAGGAAATAGTGATCACAGAACGGTTCGTTTTAGCTTAGACTGGGCGGTAACCCGCGAACCAAACCCAGTGTTAGTGCCAGATTTTAGAAGAGCAAACTACGACGGGCTTCGAAGACATCTTGAAGGGGTAAACTGGGATAATTTAGGGATTCATGAGGGCCAGAACTGCGGATTGGAGAGCCAGGAGAACCAGGTAGAAATGTCTTACAATATTTTAGTTAGAGTAATAGTAGAGGGGCAAGAACAGCATATACCACAGCGAACACTTAGAAAAGAAAACAATGATCCTAAGTGGATGACTCGTGGACTAAAACACGAGATTGGGTTAAAGAAGGGAATTTATCAGAAAATAAAGAATGGGGAAACACATCTCAGGGGCCGGTACGTCGAACTATCTAGATTAGTTAAGAAAAACACCAGGATAGCAAAAAAGAACTATGAGATCAAAGTAGCAAATGAGGCGAAAAGTAATCCTAAGGGCTTCTTTCAGATGTATAGAACAAAAACACGGGAGAAAATTGAACCGCTGAAAACAAACACAGGGGAGCTAGTAGAAAATTACGAAAATATGAGCACATTGTTGAACGACTACTTCCTTTCAGTATTCACACAGGAGGATCGAACGACTATACCGGAAAGAGTTCAGGTGTACGAGGGCGGGGATGGCGATAAATTGAGGGATATAATCATTACCAGGCAAGTAGTTCAGGATGAGATAGATAAGCTTAAGAAGAACAAGTCGCCAGGTCCTGACGGGATATTTCCGAGGGTATTAAAGGAGTTAGGTGATGTAATCAGTGACCCACTAACCGACATCTTTAAGATGTCGGTTAGTGGGTCACTGGTAAATACTGGCTATGTGCCGAGCCTATGGAAAGTAGCTAATGTGACGCCGATTTTTAAAAAGGGGGACAGGTCAGTTGCTTCAAACTATCGCCCAATTAGCTTAACATCGGTTATAGGGAAGATGCTGGAGTCCATAATAGCCAGGAACATTCGGGAGCATTTAGAAAAACATAGCTTAATTCACGACTCGCAGCATGGGTTCACAAAAGGTAGGTCATGCCTCACCAATCTCTTGTCCTTCTACAATAAAGTATTTGAGGCGGTTGACAGAGATGAAAATTATGATGTAATCTATCTTGATTTTAGTAAAGCGTTTGACAAAGTTCCTCACCAACGACTGTTGCTTAAATTACAGGCTCACGGAGTAGAGGGTAAAGTTTTGAACTGGGTCAAGGCGTGGCTTAGCAATAGGAAGCAAAGAGTGCAAATCAATGGTAAAAGATCTGACTGGGGATGTGTTACGAGTGTGGTCCCACAAGGTTCGGTATTAGGTCCACTTTTGTTTATTATTTATATCAATGACTTAGATACAGGAATTAGTAATGATGTTAGTAAATTTGCAGATGATACCAAGATCGGTAGAGTAATTGAGTCGGATCAGGACGCTAGTATTCTCCAAGGTGAACTCAACAGATTATATGACTGGGCGGATAAATGGCAGATGGAGTTCAATGTAGGGAAGTGCAGTATTCTGAGTGTAGGTAGGAACAACCCCTCACATAACTATTGCTTAAATGACACTCTCATAAGTAGGTCTGGGTGCGAGAGGGATTTAGGGGTCTTAGTGAGCTCTGATCTCCGTCCAAGGGCACAATACATTCAAGCTAGAAATCGAGCTAATAAGGTACTGGGATTTATTTCAAGGAGCGTAAGCAACAGAAGCCCCGAAGTCTTCCTCAAACTATATTTAGCATTAGTTAGACCTCATCTTGACTATGCGGTTCAGTTCTGGTCACCTTACTATAGAATGGATATCAAAATGTTAGAATCGGTGCAGAGGAGAATGACTAAGATGATTCAGGGGTTGAGAAACTTGCCATACGAGGGAAGACTCAAACAGTTAAACTTCCATTCTCTAGAAAGGCGAAGGGTGCGTGGAGACATGATCGAGGTTTATAAATGGATGAAGGGCTTTAATAAGGGAGACATTCATAAGGTTTTGTTGGTAAGAGAACCGGGTAGGACACGAAGTAACGGGTTTAAACTGGATAAATTCAGATTCAACAGGGACATAGGCAAAAATTGGTTTACTAACAGGGTGGTGGATGAGTGGAATAGGCTTAGCAGTCATGTGGTGAGTGCCAATACAATTGTCACATTCAAAAATAGACTAGATAAATTCATGGACAGCGATATTAGGTGGGGTTAGATACACGGGAGCTTAGGGTCAAAGGAGCTGCCTCGTACAGGCCTGCCGGCCTCTTGTAGACTCCTGCGTTCTTATGTTCTTATGTTCTATTCTTAAAGGAGGGGCAGAACGCTGATCAAAATTTGGAGCTAAAATTCAATGGACCATAATGGGTAAGTTGTCTAATAGTGGTTACTGCTGGTATGCTCCAGTTCAATCAGCTATCTAATTAAGGGTACCTATAAGATGAGGTATGCTGTAGTAGCTCACGCCCGTTCGGTAGTTGTCCTCCTACCTACTCCTGCTAATGCAAAATAATAGCCTAGTTTCGTAAATGCAAAATAATAGCCTAGTTTTGTAAATGCAAAATAATAGCCAAGTTCCCAAAATGCAAAATAATAGCCTAGTATTGTAAATGCAAAATAATAGCCTAGCATTGTAAATGCAAAATAATAGCCTAGTATTCTTAAATGCAAAATAATAGCCTAGTTTCGTAAATGCAAAATAATAGCCAAGTTCCCGAGATGCAAAATAATAGCCTAGTTTCCTAAATGCAAAATAATAGCCTAGGTTCCAAAACGCAAAACAATAGCCTAGTTTCCTAAATGCAAGGTAATAGCCTAGTTTCCTAAATGCAAAATAATAGCCTAGTTTCCTAAATGCAAAATAATAGTCTAATATTCTTAAATGCAAAAATAATAGCTTATTGTTATTGCTAAATGTAAAATAATAGCTTACTATTCCTAAATGCAAAATAATAGCTTATTAGTCCTAAATGCAAAATAATAGCTTATTATTCCTAAATGCAAAATGATAGCCTAGTATTCCTAAATGTTAGATAATAGCCTAGTATTCCTAAATGTTAAATAATAGCCTGTTGTTTCTAAATGCAATTTAATAGCTAGTATTCTTGAATCCAAAATAATAGGGTATTCCTAAATGCAAAATAATAGGGTATTCCTAAATGCAAAGTAATAGCCTAATATCCCTAAATGTGAAATAATAATGCATAGTATTGATGAATGCAAAATATTTATTGCATATTATTCGTAACTGCAAAATAATAGCCAAGTAATTCATGAATGCAAAATAATAGAATAGTAGTCGTAAATGCAAAATAATAACCTGGTTTTGCTAAATGCAAAATGAAAATTATAAGCTACTGTAAAGTTATAATGTATTTCACTTGGCTACTTCATTGGCTTATTGGCAGGCTATTACAGATTGTAAAGCTCTTTCCACTTACAATTTATTACATAAGTTATAGATACTGTATAACATGCAGAACAGTTTACAGCCTTACACCATACGAATAAAATCCAATATTCCTCGAAACAACTTACCTCGTTCCCTCGTTGTGTGCTGGAACGCAAAGGCAAAGCGCCTTGGGACTTTGGAAGTCACAGAGCAGGAGGGAAGCATATACAATCACCCTCCGTTACTCTGGAATAAATTACTTTCTCGCAAACCCTCCGTGACCCCTCGAGAAGCCTCAAACGACCCCCCAGGGGGTCACAACCCCCAGGTTAAGAACCACTGCTCTAGTGTGTGTCTGTGTTCGTACATACCTTTCTCTCTCTCTTTTACACAATTACAACTCTGTGGTGGCGATCTAGATCTCTATTCAATACTAACCGTGCTGAGTTTCCTCGAGGACAAGAGGGTGACCGTGACCTGCACACTCGCTTGCCACGCCACGACGTCTGACTGTTTTGTGTTTTGAATTTTCAGTGTGGCGGCGGTGTCACGGGCAAAATTGAGCCTCGGGCAAAATTGAGCCCGGGCATCCACATGCCTCTGTTATCTTAGCTCAAGCTCGTGTATGTGGGGTTCTTTTCCACTGATATGGCGTCTAGAACTAGCATGATCATCATTCTTTATTATGATGACAAAGACCATGTCAAAATTTGCCTCATTAAATAAGAAATTACATAAAGTTCGGCAGTTTTTCCTCGTCGCCAAGCCATCCTCCAGCAGCGCTCCGACACCCATGATCGCACATTCATTTTTCTCAGAAAATAGGATATCAATCACATTTTCATCAATATATTTCCACAGGTGAATATTTAGGCCATGTTCACACCAAGTTGCGACACCTGAGATTCATTAATAATGGCAGGGGAAGGAAAAATATAGGCCCCTGTCATTGGCAAAATTGAGCCTCAGGCAGAATTGAGCCTGGGCATCTATATGCCTCAGATTTCTTCGCTATTATATGTTGTAAGATCGTTCTGTTGACATGTATAGGTAAATTAACGTTTACTGTATCTACATAGAGAAGGAAAACGCAAAATTCGCCCTAGTAAATCAGAAATTAAATAAAGTTCGGCAGCTTTTCCTCGTCGCCAAGCAATCCTCCAGCAGCGCTCTTACACCCATGATCGCACATTCATTTTTCACAAAAAAATAGGATTCCAATCACATTTGCATCAACATATTTTCACAGGTGAATACTTAGACCATGTTCATACCAAGTTGCGACACCTAAGATTCATTAATAATGACAGGGGAAGGAAAAATGTAAGGCCTTCCTTGTCTCTAATTTAGCGACGTCGATGAAACCGTACACGGCCTGAGATGGTACCTAGGACCAAGGCGTCCGGCGATAAAAGAAAATTTAAATGTCAAAGACAGCTGAGATGATCATTGCAATATTACATGCCGTAATTGTACCTCCGATCTGATATTGAAGCGTGTTTTTTTTTTCTTCAGAACACAGTATACATTGTAGTCATTATGTGAATATTAATATAATAATAATAGTGTTTTTACGGTGCTGTTAATAAAGGTGAGGATGTTAATATGCTATCAGAATTGATATATAATGGCTCTACACAATATCATACGTAGGTATCGTTCTTCATATATATATATATATATATATATATATATATATATATATATATATATATATATATATATATATATATATATATATATATATATATATATATATATATATATATATATATATATATATATATATATATATATATATATATATATATATATATATATATATATATATATATATATATATGTGTGTGTGTGTGTGTGTGTGTGTGTGTGAGAGAGAGAGAGAGAGAGAGAAGGTTTTAAGGAGCGATGTTATGTTAGGCAACACTTGATAGGGCAACTAACCTAACATGGATAAACCACAAATCTGTTAATAAAGACTCACCAATGCTTTTCAAAACATTAAATCATGATAAAGTACTTACATTAGCTGTGCCTAAGAAATATGATCAACCTGAGAGTCAATATATGATAAAATCATGATAGGGAAACCAAGAAATTTACCAAATATTACTTATCAAAGAGCTAAATCAGGCTGCCCTACAGAAGTTGGTAAGTTAAGCTTGAAAAAAATGATTATCTCTCTCTCTCTCTCTCTCTCTCTCTCTCTCTCTCTCTCTCTCTCTCTCTCTCTCTCTCTCTCTCATGAGGAGTGTAGAAACAATTCAACAACATTGTTTCAGGACTGGATATTGTGGGCGGTGCTGTGAACAAGTAATTCAAGAAGATGCAACCTTAAATTATATGTAGTGTGCATGAGAAGGAGGGGGTTATTTTATGCAGTAGATCAGGGGTTCCCAACCTTTTTGTTCCTCTGTACCCCTTGCGCATTTTTATTGATTCCCGTGTACCTCTAAAAATTTAAGATAAAAAACGATGAAATTATAGTATTTTGATATTATTTCATAATGAAACCTGTATGTGTAGACTGATGATATAGTTTAAATAACAATTTTGCTTACTAAAATGAGGAAACTGAAAAAATAAAACACGACATTGTGCAATTTGAATGCAAATGTATTGAACAGTAGTGGTTATTCTCTCGGACCCAATGTACCCCCTGAAAAGTGCAAATGTACCACTGGGGGTACATGTACCCTAGGGTGGGAACCCCTGCAGTAGATGAAAAAAAATGTTTATTTGAAATCCATTTCTGATGTTGCAAAGACAATGGAACTTTTCTAGTCTTTCGTCTACATTCTACACAATGTGAGATAGACATAATGTGCACATTTGCAGCTACCACAATATTATAGATATGAAATCTATTCTTGCATCACCAAATTATATCCATATCTGCATCACCAAACAGTATTATTTTTTTTTACAGCAAAGGAGGCAGTTCAAGGGCACAAAAAAAACAATAATAAAAAAAAGCCCTCTAATCGCTGCTCCCATAAAAGAATCAGAAGAGGTGGCCAAAAGCAAGGTCAAATTCGGGAGGAGAGGTGTCCTGATACCCTCCTCTTGAAAGAGTTCAAGTCGTAGGCAGGAGGAAATACGGATGAAGGAAGATTGTTCCAGAGTTTACCAGCGTGAGGGATGAAAGAGCGAAGATGCTGGTTAACTCTTGCATAAGGGGTTTGGACAGTATAGGGATGAACATGAGTAGAAAGTCGTGTGCAGCAGGGCCGCGGGAGAGGGGGAGGCATGCAGTTAGCAAGTTCAGAAGAGCAGTCAGCGTGGAGATATCGATAGAAGATAGAAAGAGAGGCAACATCGCGGCGGAATTTAAGAGGTAGAAAACCATCAGTAGGAGGAGGAGAGCTGATGAGAGGAAGAGCCTTAGACTCCACTCTGTCCAGAAGAGCTGTGTGGGTGGAGCCGCCCCACACGTGAGATGCATACTCCATGCAAGGGCGGACAATACCCCTGTATATGGATAGCAACTGCGCGGGGGAGAAGAACTGGCGGAGACGATACAGAACGCCCAACCTCGAGGAAGCTGATTTAGCGAGAGAGGAGATATGAAGTTTCCAGTTGAGATTTTGAGTTAAGGATAGACCGAGGATGTTTAGTGTTGAAGAAGGTGACAGCTGAGTGTTGTCGAAGAATAGGGGATAGGCGTTTGGAAGATTGTGTCGAGTTGATAGGTGGAGAAATTGAGTTTTTGAGGCATTGAAGGACACAAGGTTCCTTCTGCCCCAATCGGAAATGATAGCAAGGTCTGAGGTTAAGCGTTCTGCAGCCTCCAGTCTGGAGTTGTGTACTTCTTGTTGAGAGGGTCTTCTATTAAAAGTTGAATAATGCAGAGTGGAGTCGTCGGCGTATGAGTGGACAGGGCAGTTTGTTTTGGAAAGATCATTGATGAATAACAGAAAGAGAGTGGGTGATAGGACAGAGCCCTGTGGAACGCCACTGTTGATAGGTTTAGGGGAAGAGCAGTGACCGTCTACCACCGCAGAGAAAGAACTGCCGGAAAGGAAATTGGAGACAAAAAAACAGAGAGAGGGATAGAATCCGAAAGAGGGCAGTTTAGAAAGTAAAGACTTGTGCCAGACTCTATCGAAGGCTTTCGATATGTCTAGCGCAACAGAGGAAGTTTCACCGAAACGGCTACGAGAGGATGACCAAGAGTCAGTTAAGAGAACAAGAAAATCGCCAGTACAACGCCCCTTGCGGAACTAATTATGAACTTTACATTTCTGCCCGAAATCGTGCCAAATCTATTCTCCGACTAACCAAAAATTCTTTCATTAATAGAAAATGCCAAAACCTTGCTTTCTCTAACTTTTCCCGTGACTTCTGGTATCTAGCCAAAAACATCTCCTCCAACTTCACTTCTTCATCTTTCCCTCCACTCCTCAGTCCTGACGGCAACACTGCCGTCTCATCTATCTCTAAGGCTGAACTCTTCTCTCAAACTTTTTCTAAAAACTCCACTCTGGACGATTCTGGGCTTATTCCTCCTACTCATCCCCCCTCTGACTCCTTTATGCCTGTTATAAAGATTCTTCAAAATGATGTTTTCTATGCCCTCTCTGGCCTCAATCCTCAGAAGGCTTATGGACCTGATGGAGTGCCTCCTATTGTCCTTAAAAACTGTGCCTCCGTGCTGTCACCCTGCCTGATCAAACTCTTTCGCCTCTGCCTGTCAACATCTACCTTTCCTTCTTGCTGGAAGTATGCCTTCATACAGCCTGTGCCTAAGAAGGGTGACCGCTCCAATCCCTCAAACTACCGTCCTACAGACAAGGGCCCGTTCCCCCTTCTTAGGGGGTAAATCCTTGAAACGAAAAACGTCCTATAGTTTTACTTTCTTGTCTATCTAAAGCTTTTGAATCAATCCTTAACCGGAAGATTCAAAAGCACCTTTCCACTTCTGACCTTCTATCTGATCGCCAATATGGGTTCCGCAAGGGGCGTTCTACTGGTGATCTCCTAGCCTTCTTAACTGACTCTTGGTCATCCTTTCTTAGCCGTTTCGGTGAAACTTTTGCTATTGCGTTGGACATATCAAAAGCTTTTGATAGGGTCTGGCACAAATCTTTGCTTTCCAAACTACCCTCCTACGGTTTCTATCCTTCTCTCTGTACCTTTATCTCCAGTTTCCTTTCTGACCGTTCTATTTCTGCCGTGGTAGACGGTCACTGTTCTTCCCCTAAATCTATTAACAGTGGTGTCCCACAGGGTTCTGTCCTATCTCCCACTCTTTTTCTGTTGTTCATTGATGATCTTCTTTCCAAAACGAACTGTACTATCCATTCCTACGCCGATGATTCCACTCTGCATTACTCAACTTCTTTTAATAGAAGACCCACCCTTCAGGAACTTAACGACTCAAGGCTGGAGGCTGCAGAACGCTTAGCCTCAGACCTTACTATTATTTCCGATTGGGGCAAAAAGAACCTGGTGTCCTTCAACGCCTCAAAAACACAGTTTCTCCACCTATCCACTCGACACAATCTTGCAAACAACTATCCCCTATTCTTTGACAACACCCAGCTATCACCTTCCTCAACACTAAACATCCTCGGTCTATCCATAACTCAAAATCTCAACTGGAAACTTCATATCTCATCTCTTACTAAATCAGCTTCCTCGAGGCTGGGCGTTCTGTACCGTCTCCGCCAGTTCTTCTCCCCTGCACAGTTGCTGTCCATATACAGGGGCCTTGTCCGCCCTCGTATGGAGTATGCATCTCATGTGTGGGGGGGCTCCACTCACACAGCTCTTCTGGACAGAGTGGAGGCTAAGGCTCTTCGTCTCATCAGCTCTCCTCCTCATACTGATAGTCTTCTACCTCTTAAATTCCGCCGCAATGTTGCCTCTCTTTCTATCTTCTATCGATATTTCCACCCTGACTGCTCTTCTGAACTTGCTAACTGCATGCCTCCCCCCCTCCCGCGGCCCCGCTGCACTCGACTTTCTACTCATGCTCATCCCTATACTGTCCAAACCCCTTATGCAAGAGTTAACCAGCATCTTCACTCTTTCATCCCTCACGCTGGTAAACTCCGGAACAATCTTCCTTCATCTGTATTTCCTCCTGCCTACGACTTGAACTCTTTTAAGAGGAGGGTATCAGGACACCTCTTCTCCCTTATTTGATCTTGCTTTCGGCCACCTCTTTTGGTGCGATCAGATAGAAGGTTAGAAGTGTAAAGGTGCTTTTGAATCTTCCGGTTAAGGATTGATTCAAAAGCTTTAGATAGACATGAAAGTAAAGCTATTGTGCGGTAGTTTGAGGGATTGGAGCGGTCACCCTTCTTAGGCACAGGCTGTACAAAGGCATACTTCCAGCAGGAAGGAAAGATAGATGTTGATAGGCAGAGACGAAAGAGTTTGACCAGGCAGGGTGTCAGCACAGAAGCACAGTTTTTAAGGACAATAGGAGGCACTCCATCAGGTCCATAAGCCTTCTGAGAGTTGAGGCCAGAGAAGGCATAGAAAACATCATTAGGAAGAATCTTAATAACAGGCATAAAGGAGTCAGGGGGGGGATGAGTAGGAGGAATATGCCCAGAATCGTCCAAGGTGGTGATCTGACAGAAAGTTTGAGCGAAGAGTTCAGCCTTAGAGACAGATGAGACGGCAGTGCTGCCGTCAAGGTTAAGGAGAGGAGGGAAAGAGGAAGAAGTGAAACTGGAGGAGATATTTTTGGCCAGATGCCAGAAGTCACGGGAAGAATTATAAGAAGCAAGGTGTTGACATTTTATATTTATAAAAGAAGTTTTGGTAAGTCGGAGAATAGATTTGGCACGATTCCGGGCTGAAATGTATAGATCAAAGTTTGTGGGAGTTCGAAGGCTCTGGAACCTTTTGTGAGCTGCCTCTCTATCTTTAATAGCACGAGAACAAGCATGATTAAACCAAGGCTTTTTAGCATGAGGAGTAGAGAAAGTACGTGGAATGTATGCCTCCATTCCAGAGACAATCACCTCTGTGATGCGCAGAGCACACACAGAGGGGTCTCTCTCGTGGAAGCAGTAATCATTCCACGGGAAATCGGAATAGTACATCCTCAGGTCGTCCCACCGAGCTGAAGCAAAATGCCAGAAGCATCGCCTCCTCGTTGGGTCCAGAGGATGTACAGGAGCGATAGGACAGGATACAGAAATAAGGTTATGATCGGAGGAGCCCAATGGATAGAACAGTTTGACAGAGTAAGAAGAAGGATTAGAGGTAAGGAAGAGGTCTAGAATGTTGGGCCTGTCTCCAAGACGGTCGGGAATACGAGTAGGGTGCTGAACCAACTGCTCTAGGTCGCTGAGGAGAGCAAAGTTGTAGGCTTGTTCATCAGGCTGGTCAGTGAAAGAGAATGAAAGCCAAAGCTGGTGGTGAACATTGAAATCTCCCAAGATGGAGATTTCAGCGAAGGGAGAGTTGGTCAAGATGCGCTCCACTTTAGAGTTCAAATAGTCAAAGAGTTTTACATAGTTAGCAGAGTTAGGTGAGAGATAAATAGCACAGATGTATTTAGTAATAGAATGACAATGAAGTCTTAGCCAGATGGTGGAAAATTCAGAAGAGTCAAGGTCGTGGGCAAGTGATGTCGTTGCGCCCGTAGGCGCAACATCCAGCTTTGGATTGAAATTTAGGATAGAGATAGTAGGAGGGAACAGAGTAGACTTTATTGTCAGTAGCCTCAGAAACCTGTGTTTCGGTGAGGAAGAGAAGGTGAGGTTTAGAGGAGGAGAGATGGTGTTCCACAGAATGAAAATTAGAACGGAGATCGCGAATGTTGCAGAAATTGATAAGGAGGAGGTTCGAGGAGTTATCAGGACACCTTTCAAGTCGGCAGCCAGAAGGGGAGTCCTCCCTGTGGGAATTTATGGTCCCCCCCCTGGCGGGGACTCCGAGGCAGTTCTGGAAACAAATGTGTAGACTTGCATTTACTCTTTTGTATATACCTTACAAACAGCCAGAGGGTGTGAGGGTGTGATGTCTAGTCTGAGCCTACCCCTCTATGGAATTAAGGCAGATATAATGAATGCAACAAGTAATGTTTTTAATACAGGAATAAAGGAATAATGGTATTATTCCTGCATTCCGAGACACTTGGCAAAGTATCAAATAACAATTAATAAATAGAAGGCAAAGCCAACCATGCATAAGGGACTTTTAAGACCAATAGCACTAACAGATACAACATATAAGCTATAACTGGGAACAGTAAGAAATTAAATACAAAATCATCTTAAAGAAAATAGCAAGCATAGTACCAGGGTCCAGAGAGAACGCCTGCACTGAAAATAGGAAAGCAGCAAATAATTAATTTAAATGAAACTATTTTGTTCAAAGGTGTTTTGAGACCAAGAAACCGTTAATAGTTGTGAGAATTGAATTCCAAACAGCTTTTGAGTCTTAACATAGAAGCGCTAATAAGAATAATGATGAAAAATAAAATGCCCCTGAAATTCATTGAATTTATTGCAAAAATATACAAGTGATAAGACTTAAATGTTCCTCAATAATCAAGATGCAATCTGGTACAGGCAACTTGTTAACTTCACAGATACAATATTTCTCTCTTTTACAATAGGACTTTTCACATGTATAAGCATCACTGACATGGTGAAACTGAACACGCAATGCACTGTCTAATCACATAGTCTTTGACATAATGTCCTTGGCCAGTAATAATAAGAGGCAATGTTTTCCTCTGTGGTATGTTGACCACAGTGGCCTGCATCATCATGATACTGGGCAAGGATGCGCAATATGTCCTCCTGATGCAGGAGAACCTGCCGCCTCCTTCCCTCGGCCCCTTTGATGAGATATAGTTTATCTGTAAAATCATGCATACAAAAATTATAGCAATCGCATTGTCCATTGCGCTTCGTTTTCCCTTTAAACCAGCGCGTGTGCACACACACACACACACATACACACAGATTTGTAACTCTATATCCAGACACGTGCTTTTGTTCCTGCCATATACATATAAAATATCTGGCATTTGACAATAGGAACACAGACAATAAACTCCTTTTTTTCAGCATTTATGTTGTATGAATTTTTTGGTTGAATTTTGTTTTTTCCCCTTAACGGTACTGTGTTTTATAAGGCAGAAGGTATAGGCCCATTTTTACAATGACTCACAGGCATGCATGTCAGCAAGAAGCACTGCAGTGACGAGACACAACACATCAAACATGCGACCTAGAAATCAATATCCAGTTTTTCAACCACCACCAACAAAGGGAAAATAAGGTCAAGCTCAATGGCGTCGTTAGCCTTGGACTTCTGGTGCTTGAGCCCCGAATGTTTTGACTCTAGCCCCGAACCTTTTTTCACCCCCGGGCCCCGTGCCCCCGTCTCTCCAAAAAATAATAAATAAATATTATCCACTGTTTGAACGGAGCTGATGTTATTGATGTAGTTCATACTAAAGATTACATATTGAAGCCACATACTAGTAGTTTGAGTAGTTTGTAGTTTACTGTGGAATCTGGGAGTGTAGCTGTATGTGTTTATTTTAGGTGCATGGTGGTGAACGCAAAAACGTCCCCCCCCACATTTTTTTTTTCGCTCACTGTTAACTTCAGCCCCTGATGTTTTTCTCTTAGCCCCGAATGTTTTTGAACCCTAGGAACGCCCCTGGTCAAGCTTAAGAATTTTTGCACAGGAAAAGATGACCTGCACTGTGCCAATGACTTTCATGACAACCCAAATCACAATACTAAACTTACTCTTGTTATCTTGGTGATTTCAGTCTCATTCAGCTACAGTCATTAGTTTATTATCCGTATGTACAATACAGGCATGATAGAAATTTATATTTGTAATTACAGTGACAAGACAGCCAACATAATAGTATTCATAACCCAGTTAAAAATAAAGTGTATATATATATATATATATATATATATATATATATATATATATATATATATATATATATATATATATATATATATATATATATATATATATATATATATATATATATATATATATATATATATATATATATGTGTGTGTGTGTGTGTGTGTGTGTGTGTGTGTGTGTGTGTGTGTAGGTTGGAAGCAACCCTTCTTTAATACATGTTTTGTTAAAGATGATGCCATAATGACAGTTAACCCATTCCTTATTAGCTTTTTCATATCTTCTCACTAGGTTTTTAAGGTGAGGTTCTATCAAGTATATGAGTTGTCCTAGGCTGTACTCTTCATATAGCGACGCGTTTCGCTCAACATTGAGCATCTTCAGGCTGTTATGTGTAAAAGAGTAAAATTATAAAACGTAAAAGTATAAAATGCAAAAGTATAAGATGTAAAAGTATAAAATCTTAAAAGTATAAGATTTTATACCTCTGCATTTTATACTTTAACATTTTATACTTTGATTTTACATTTTATACTCTTACATTTTATACTTTTACGTTTATAATTTTACTCGTTTACACATAACAGCCTGAAGATGCTCAATGTTGAGCGAAACGCGTCGCTATATGAAGAGTACAGCCTAGGAATGAGTTAACTGTCATGTAATAGTAGGATATCAATGTATTATTATTATTATTATTATTATTATTATTATTATTATTATTATTATTATTATTATTTAGTATCACCACGAATTAGGCATACAATTGTCAATGGAAAAAACCCACGACAGATAGATCACGCCACCTTATAGGAATGTTATCCGTCAGTGTTTACCGTCTCAGTTTGTATACAAAGCATTTCATCAAGCTTGAAAGTCACCTTGACATACGGGACCCGTAACCCGTTGATAAGTGGTACCCTCCGGGCAGATGACTGATACATAGAAGGACTGAGGGAAATAGAAATAATGCAGACCCTGAAAGTTCTTATGGAAAACAGGCGTTGGTGGTAGCTGCTTGTAAGGGCACAGAGAAAGAGCGTCAGACGCGTTCACGCGGGTGAGGGCGATCTCGCATACCCCTCCCCGAACTGGTAGGAAGGCAAAGAGAGACACAGAGCAATAGAATCGCCTGAAGACCGTCTCCTTGCAATATTGCAAGAGTGAGTAGCTACCCGTTGAATACAGAGCGAAATCCTTCGCGATTAGAACAAGAGACGGGGACGTGTCCAGGGCTAACACACTGTCCTTAGCTGAAAAGGGGAACGGGACAATTTCGTGTGCCTCAAACACGTCCGCCGTCTGAAATGGAACATGAATGATTATGGCATCGGGGGTGAGGCTGGACTCAATCAAGGGGTAAAAATATTGACTCATGTCTGGGTTGAATAAAGGTGTGAGGCTATAATTTTGATACCCGATATGGACAGTCGTTCTCAAATCGTATAGAGGGAACAAGGCAGGTGTGACTCTACCGTGCGCTGCATCAACCATGTTGCTAATAACCTGCTGATTTGCCGTTACGACAGAGTTAATGACGTTTTCCAATACATGCAAGGCCTGATCTAGGAGGAGAAACTGATTCACCTGGTCGATCTGCTTGACAACTATGTTGATAACTTCTACCATCTTATTTGTTTGCTCTAGCAGTTCCTCAATGTGAGTATGCAACCGCGCAAGTTTTCTACATTTGGCGTTGATCACCCTGCGATTTCGGGCAGCAAAGGAAAGTACATGAGCGTAGTGGTCCCGCAAATCGCGCACGTCCTCGTCGGTTGCCGTACCGAAGAGGAACTTTGAGGCGGACCCAACGATGTTGAGCAACCCCCTCTTTACCCGAGAGTGAAATGAGTGAAAACTATAATCCATGTCTACCTCATCAACTTTTCCCCGCAAGAACAGAATCCTATCCTCCAGTAGTTGAAAAAGATTCAGAGAGTTGGTACTAGAAGGTGCCTTTGATTCCCTAATCTTGGTAGCCCGTATGGCGTCCGCCATGCCGAGTAGTTTTTCTGAGACTATCCTGATTGTGTCTGTGGTGTTGGTCAAGGAAGTATGTGGATATTTTAGGAGGAGCACATCTTCTATGAGGAAGACCTCTCCTATGTGTGCCGTGAGGGCGCCAGGCTTCAGGTGGATGGGTGTCGTTGCAAGCAGGGAGCCGAGGGACAACGAGATGATCAGAAAACGCAACATCATGATCTGAAAGTGGTGGGAATGAAGTATTTAAACCCGTGGTCTCAAGTAAGGGCCAGGGTTGACCATAGCGCCCGTGTCTCCACATAGAAGCAGCAAGAGAAGGATGGTGTGTCGTTTCTGTACCTTTGTATCGTTGTTGGTGTGCCGTTTGAAACACTGAACCACGGTGCGCGAAAACGATTGTTGTGTATGAGTGCTTGTTTGTGACTGATGCAGATTTGCTATTTCTGTCCTCGAATGTATTAGTGAGTGTAGTATAAGTGCTATATGTATAAATGTGGTGATCAGGAAGGCACTGTGTAAAGCGGAATAACGGTGGTCGTGTCTTACCTTCCGTGAGTGTGTTAGGTGCTGTTGTGTTTTCGGCAGTTTCTTAGTGTCATTGTGCCGGTTCGTGGGCTGGAACAGCCTCGTTCGGCACTTATGAGTAATGGCCATTATCAATTAAAATGTTAAGATAGTCAAATGAAATAAAAAGTAAAAAACTAGATTAAAAGTGTTAAAAGTCTAAAACCAAATTAAAACAGTATGTACGTAAATAAAAAGTGTTGTGTGTGTGTGTATTCACTTAGCTTATGATGGGATGGGTGAGGGAGGGCGACACGGCCACACCTCCTTCCTCTCTCTAGTAATCTCTCCTCTATTCCCTTCACTCATCGTCAACTTCCCACGCTCAGTTATTTGTCCCAAGGAGGAAATTGAGGAGTAGGCAGTGATTTTATATGTAGAGGAAAGGAACTGTGATGTTTGCAGAATATGCTATAGCTGCGTGTTGCCTCAGTGCTCATCTCCGTCACGGAGGAAAGGAAGAAGACCCTAAATATATCATAGCTGAGGCTAGTGAATGATAGATAGAGAGACAGGTAGAGAGATAGACAGAGAGATAGAGAGAAAAAGAAAAGAAGATAGAGGAAAGGTGAGATAGGAGATTTGAGAAAATGAATGCAGAGGAAAGGAAAACAGAGAAAGAGGAGGCGAGAGGAAGAAAAGAAAAAATGAAGAATGAGAGAGAGAGAGAGAGAGAGAGAGAGAGAGAGAGAGAGAGAGAGAGAGAGAGAGAGAGAGGGGGGGGGGGGGGAATGTATACCAGGTTAAATAAAGGGAAAAACACACACACACACACACACACACACACACACACACACACACACACACACACACACACACAGATGTTCGTTACGTATGCGATGATTTTTAATTTACTTCATTATTTAAGATATATTTCACCGGTAGTCAATTATATTTGTTTCTCTCTCCGCCGGTAAACATATAGCGGTCGGTGGTAGAGGAGGCAGAGGAGGGAAGGGAATAGGGGAGGGGAAGGATGGAGATGGACAGTGAAATTAATGGTCAGTCTACGACACGCGGCGCCTCGCGTTATACAGCGCCAATAACTGACACTTTAAATATACATGACGCAAGCTCCCTACACCGTGCCGGTCGGAAAGGGACGGGACGGGACGGGACGGGACGGGACGGGGCACGGCGGGCGGCGGCGGAGATGATAGCGGCGACGTGGGGAGCAAAATGGCCTTGAGGGACACGGAAGGCGCGGCGGGGAGGCATTTTTTTATAGTAAAGGAAGCAGCCTAAGAGCAAAACAAAAACAAACAAACGAGAGAGCCCGCTAGTTGAGAATACTTCACCATGAAAAATATAAACTACATGATAAAGCGGGAAAAAATGCACACCTCGATCAATAGTAAAACCATAGCATAGCGGGGCAGTAATTGTTCGACTTCATTTTAAGGAGAGTAGAGTCCAGGTCATATTTTCAGACACTTTCGGTTCTCACACAACAAGTACTTCCAAAGGCCACAAAGGGGATTATTCGAGCTCTCATCGGCGCGCCAGCTCACCCAATTCACCCCACTGCATTTACCGTTTTTTGGACACTTTTGACGCTTAACTAATACGAAAGGACATCAATAACTAACCATTTTAACGAGAACTATTAATTAATCTAGTTATTAGGGTGCAGGAGGCAGCGTTTGGCTTAGAAATCGATAAATATAATAGACTAGGGGCGGAAAACTGGCACCACTAGCTCTCACGAGTGTTATTTTCTCATGTTGACGGTGCAGAAGCCTTGGCAAACTGCGTACCGCCAGGCTCATGAAACTGCCCGTGGAAATACTAACACAACAACCTCCAAGGAAGCCTTATCAAATGTGTGTGTGTGTTTCTATGCCCCGAAGTGTTTGAGAATATGGTTCATAATTAACATTGCGAGAAAAATAAGTATACAATCTCCATGTAAAGTTTATCGCACGGTAGAGAAAAAAAATAGATCTCAGGATAGCGGAAAAGAAAACCCCTCTCAGCAGAGCAGGAGAGAAAAAAACTACAACATTAGATTAAGCGGAAATGAGCGTAACAAGAAAGCGTTCTCGTTTGTTTTATTTTGTTTCCGTGTAATTGTTTTATTTTTGTTCCTAGTTTAGTATTTTTTGTGGAGTGTTCCTCAGCGTTTTTGTTGTTTTGTCTCGAGTTTTCCTATGTGTTTTTGCCGTTTTTTTTTGCTGTTGTTGATGTTAATGTTGTTGTAGTAGTAGATGTTTTTGCTCGGGTTACATTGTTTACAGGAATGTGTGAATAGATGAATTAAGGTCCACAAGAAATGAATATCAAACAAAGGCGATGAATATTTTACTACGATATATGAGCGACGGTAGTACGGAGTCTTATTTAAATAACAAGATCAAATGCAAGAAAAGAGGAAAAAATGCGACACTGACTATTAACCAATGATCACTTCTCCGGCCTTAAGAAATGCTGCGTCGCTCCCGTTAGGAATCACTGCGAAGATTTCGTTTTTCTTATGAATTGGAAAATGAAAAAAAATACATCCCTCCGTTAATAAGTTCACCGTTGAATTATTAGGAAGTATAGTGTATTTAAAAGGTATTTATCGTATTAGTTTTGTTATTAGAGAAACATGCAATGGTTCCATGTCAATTCAACCTTTGGTCAGTTCAACCCCGGTCAACTCAACCCTGGTTCGTTCAACCTCGGTCATCTCAACCCCGGTCAACTCAACCTCGGTCAACTCAACCCATGACTAACTCAACCTATGGTCAATTCAACCCTGGTCAACTCAACCCCGGTCAACTCAACCCCGGTCAACTCAACCCCGGTCAATTCAACCCCGGTCAACTCAACCCCGGTCAACTCAACCCCGGTCAACTCAACCCCGGTCAATTCATCCCCGGTCAACTCAACCCCGGTCAACTCAACCCCGGTCAATTCAACCCCGGTCAATTCAACCCCGGTCAACTCAACCCCGGTCAATTCAACCCCGGTCAATTCAACCCTGGTCAACTCAACCCCGGTGAAATCAACCCCGGTCAATTCAACCAGTCAATCCGCCTTCGGATTTGACGGTTTCGCGGCAACATCCTTCATGTTCATCACTAAGTGTTATCGTTTTGATACTTAGTCTACCAACGAAGCAGAAAAGCATGCAGATTTCAGAATTGAGCTTGAAAATTTGATACGATGAAAATATTTGAGAGCTGAAGAGTCGAAGACGAATATGTGTGCTGTAATGTTTATTTACTACTAAACTGTCGGGTTATTTTCATATATTTTTATTATCATTACTAGCAATGATACCCGGCTTCGCCCGGGTTCCTATGGAAATGGGTGAAGACTGCAGGTGAGTGTACGTGTCCACGTCATGTCTCTCTACCTCCAGCCCCACCTTCCTCCCCACCCCATCCAACGTCAGCTCTCTCTCCAACCCTTCCTAACCCCTTTCCAACTCTTCCTAACCCTTCTCAACCCTTACCGAACTCTTCCCTATCGCTTAGTAACCCTTTCTAACCCTTCCTAACTCTTCTACAATGCTTTTCTAACCCTTCCTATTTATATCCCAATCCCTCCGCAACCCTTACCTATCCCTTCCTAACCCTTCCCCAACCCTTGCTAACTCTTTCCTAATCCTTCACTAACCCTTCCCTAACCCATCCCTAACCCTTCCCCAACCCTTCATAACTTTTCCAACCTCTCCCTAACCTTTCCTAACCTTTCCCCAAGCTTTCCCTAACCCTTTCTAACCCTTTTCTAGCCCTTCCCAAATCCTTCCCAACCCTTCCCGAATCATTCCCCAACCCTTTCCCAATGCTTTCCCAACCCTTCGACAACCCTTCCGCAAACCTTCCCTAACCCCCTCCCATCCCTTACCCAATCCTTCAACTACCCTTTCCCAACCTTCCCAACACTTCCCCAACCTTTCCCCAACGCTTCATTAAACCTTCCCCAACCCTTTCCCATCGAGTGCATGTGTATGAGAGAGAGAGAGAGAGAGAGAGAGAGAGAGAATATTTGAATATTCGAGTGCATATATGCAGCCTTGTGTGTGTGTGTGTGTGTGTGTGTGTGTGTGTGTGTGTGTGTGTGTGTGTAGCGATAGAGTGACTGTGTGTGAGAGAGAGAGAGAGAGAGAGAGAGAGAGAGAGAGAGAGAGAGAGAGAATATTTGAATATTCGAGTGCATATATGCAGCCTTGTGTGTGTGTGTGTGTGTGTGTGTGTAGCCATCGAGTGCATGTGTTTCAGAGAGAGAGAGAGAGAGAGAGAGAGAGAGAGTGTGGGTGTGTGTGTGTTGTGAAATAAACGACAAATTTGAGTCTACCATTAGGTATTCTTAATTGAAGAGGAAGACGAATTATATATTAATTTGATGTCTGATAAAACTGATGCAGCTGAAATAAAGGAAACTTTTATCTACTGATTTGAGTTAAAATAAATCCTTTTATTTATTAGATTTCTCAATGGCATCGGCAGCTGGGCTGTTCGGAATTGCTACCGTATGGAGGTTGGGTAGGTCTTTATTAATTAAGCTGATTCTATAATTAGCTTAAGTTTGGCAGACTCAAGTTCTAGAACGTTCAACAGTTGAGCTGTCACGTATGTGGCTGTGGAAGCGTATAATTATTTAAGAGTAAAAGAAAATAGGAGAGAGAGAGAGAGAGAGAGAGAGAGAGAGAGTTTATAGGCTATGGCGCGCGCAGAGTGGGGCCGGGAGAGATGTCGATCAGCGACAAGACAAGGAAGGGGACGGCCATCATATGATCATGGGGTCGGCCAGTCAGCGACGCGCTCGCACACACCACCCACACTCACACACGTATTTGTACTTAAATATTACATATTCTTCACGGATACATTATTTTAGAGTCTTTTATGATCTCTCCTGTATTGTCTTTGAGGCTTTATAGTGACGGGAAGGCTACGAGTTAAAGAGGCCCCCAATTATGCCTATTTGCTGTTTGCTGGTGAGGGTTATATATATGATTACGGTTGTCATTGTCTGCCGAGGCACTGTGAAGGACAGCATTGCAAGTGAAGAAAACTTTACACTCAGTGTTGTCAGAGTTTGACAAGTAAAAGTATTTCGCACTGCGATCGTGATGTTGTTTACCTCGATCGTCGTCATCATCATACGTAGAAGACATTCATTATCGCATTTCTAAACTGACTTCACATAATTTGGTATATTTTTAACTGCATTATGTTATAATGTAGTATAATATTATATAATACTATGATTTCACGGTCACACACGCACATTACACATAGATACTCATCACTACCATCACCAGTGAATGCGACGCCGTGGTATAGTTGCCAGATACCGCCACCTGACTAAGCATTCTGAAAAGTGTGACATTACTCCCTCTATGCGAGTGTACTTGCACCTCAGAAAGTATCTGCAGAGACTTGTGGTTGTCGTGATTAATTGCATCGCGAGCGTGAGACTATCATAGGTAAAGAATCAAGCCGGGCTATTGTTGTTCGCCAGTCGCCAATAAGTCACTTTTTGCTCGGCGAGTCTTCACTCACCGTTATACACCATAACCGGCAGCCAGTGACCAGTACTTCACGATATTCAGGCGGAAGCGCATGTACATTTCATTCCCTTCTTCAGTTGTTCCACCATCACAGTCATGGATGGCAATAACCTTCAAATTGTATTTTCTAAATCAGAGAGAGGGGGAACTGTCCTTCAATACATGGGGCATGAATATCTTTTTAAAAAGAGTAACCTACAGGGACAGAGATACTGGAGATGCAGACATTATTTTAAGATCAAATGTCCTTCAACAGTTGCCACTCAAGGAAATAATGTTGTAGTACAGCCAGGCGAGCATTCTCATGTTGGTGACACTATTCAAACTCAGGCAAATGCATTAGTTGCTAAAGTCAAAGAAGCAGCTTCTTCCCATGTTGCCACAAGAACTATCCTTGGTGAGCAGCTACGTGATTTAGAAAACGATGTTTTAGCACGACTTCCAAAAAGATCATGCATGGAAAGAACTATGCGGCGGGAGAAAAAGAAGACAAATGCAGTAACCCCTAACCCTCGAAACATAAATTTTGAAATTCCTGCTGAGTATGAGGACATTATAATGTATGATTCTGGTCAAGATGATAATGAGAGGATTCTGGCCATTGGTAATCATGATGTTCTACGTTACGCACAGAGCACACTATGGTTGGGGGATGGTACATTTGAAATTGTTCCCACGCTGTTTTTTCAGCTATATACAGTCCACTGCAAAGTTGGAAACAACTATCCTCCATTCATATATTTTTTGCTGACAAACAAGACAGAAGGAACCTATACTAGAATGATTCAGATACTTAAAGAACTGGTTCCAGACTTCATGCCAGAAAGAATTCTCCTTGACTTTGAAATGGCTGCAATCAATGCTTTCAAAAATGAATTTCCTACATCAGTTGTATCATGCTGCTTTTTTCATCTTTCACAGTCTGTTATAAGAAGAGTAACAGAGCTTGGATTGAAAGTCAGGTATGAAACAGATGGAAACTTTCAAATGCTAGTAAAATCACTTTCATCCCTTGCTTTTGTTCCCAATGATGATTTATATGAGGTGTTCGAGCAGCTGGCCGCAACATTTCCTGATGAGCCAGTATGTAATGATCTTCTTATCTACTTTGAGTCCACCTACATTCGTGGGCCGCGAATAAGAAGACAATACAGAAATCCCAGATTTTTGCCAGAATTGTGGAATCATTATGAAGATGCTATCGCTTGTGCTCCTAAAACAACCAACTGTGTTGAGGGATTCAACAATTCTATTAAGTCAATGTTTCTTTGTGCTCATCCAACAGTCTGGACTCTCCTAAACGGCTTACGGCGTGATATTGCTGTTCATCGCTTGACTGTACAAAATGCTGAAGTCCAAAACTTAGAGAGACCAAGAAACAAATATGTAAATTTGGCCAACAGGCTTGCTGCAAAAGTTGCAGGTTACAGAAACGAAGAAGATAAGCTAAGGTATCTCAGGGCAGTTGCTCATATGCAGTAGAATTTAGGCTATTCACTGAGCACCAGTTGAACCCTTATGGTCATATGATGCAGACGCTTTATTAATTTTTATTGTATAGAGTGATTTTTTTTTACTGCCTACTAATTATTTCACACCACGTCTTCCTAAATCATGCAAGGATTGCCTGGGTGTGACGCTGACCTTGGCTTTACTGCCTGGGTGGGATGCTGACCTTGGCTTCAGTGCCTGGGTTGGATGCTGACCTTGGCTTTATTGCCTGGGTGGGATGCTGACCTTGGCTTCAGTGCCTGGGTGGGATGCTGACCTTGGCTTTATTGCCTGGGTGGGATGCTGACCTTGGCTTCAGTGCCTGGGTGGGATACTAGCCTTGGCTTCAGTGAGTTGACCGGGGTTGAGTTGACCGGGGTTGAATTGACCAAGGTTGAGTTGACCGGGGTTGAGTTGACCGGGGTTGAATTGACCGGGGTTGAGTTGACCGGGGTTGAGTTGACCGGGGTTGAATTGACCGGGGTTGAGTTGACCGGGGTTGAATTGACCGGGGTTGAGTTGACCATTGGTTGAGTTGGTCATAGGTTGAGTTGACCGGGGTTGAGTTGACCGGGGTTGAGATGACCGAGGTTGAACTGACCGGGGTTGAGTTAACCGGGACCGGGGTTGAGTTGACCGGGGTTGAATTGACCAAGGTTGAGTTGACCGGGGTTGAGTTGACCGGGGTTGAACTGACCGGGGTTGAGTTGACCGGGGTTGAACTGACCGGGGTTGAATTGACCGGGGTTGAGTTGACCGGGGTTGAGTTGACCGGGGTTGAATTGACCGGGGTTGAGTTGACCGGGGTTGAATTGACCGGGGTTGAGTTGACCATTGGTTGAGTTGGTCATAGGTTGAGTTGACCGGGGTTGAGTTGACCGGGGTTGAGATGACCGAGGTTGAACTGACCGGGGTTGAGTTAACCGGGGTTGAGTTGGTCAAGGGTTGAGTTGACCGGCCACCACATGCAATGTTTAAAATGTTTGCGATAGTAATAGTAATAACAACAATAATAATAATAATAATAATAATAATAATAATAATAACAATAATAATAATAATAATAATATAATGATAATAATAATAATTATAATAATAATAATAATAATAATAATAATAATAATAATAATAATAATATAATGATAATAATAATAATTATAATAATAATAATAATAATAATAATAATAATAATAATAACAATAATAATAATAATAATATAATGATAATAATAATAATTATAATAATAATAATAATAATAATAATAATAATAATAATAATAATAATAATAACAGCGACAATAGTAATAATAGAATAACAGAAAAGGACAAATGTAAACGATGAATAAAGTTAATATATAAAATGTACAAACAAATTTGAAACGCACGACAATACTCCATTTATTTTAGCTATTCGAGAGAGAGAGAGAGATTGATTTTCTGACGGAGCAAATCGACGACCTGCTGACTCGCCATCGCTGCAGGCATGTCCTAATCGTGGGCGACTTAAACCAGCACATGGAGGGAGCCGCCTATGAGAATCTCCTGACGGTGCAGGGTCTGACAGATCATGTCACCTTCCCGACCCATGAGCGAGGCGGGACGCTGGACCCCATTATCTCGGACCTGGGAGAGGGCAGGGTCACGTGCCAACAGCTTGGGCCGGTAGGCAACTCTGACCACCACGCCATCCTGACCCGAGCAGACGTGGGCGTGGCGCGGGATGAGGCCACTTCCCACACTATCTGGCTGTGGGACAGAGCTGACTGGCCCTCCCTTAAAAGAGACCTGCAGCAGACAGACTGGCACACCCTTCTGTCTGGGCGAGCTGAGCCCATGGCGAAGGCCTTTACTGAACGTCTCAAAGCTCTCCAACGAGAGCACATTCCACACCGCCAGTACACCTCCAAGCCCACCGATCAGCCCTGGTTTGGTTACCGCTGCCGCCTTGCTGCAGAAAGAAAATATTCTGCGTGGCTCCGCTACAAAAGGAGTCCAACCCGCCGCAACAAAGCCCTGCATCGAGCAGCGTGCAAAAATATGGTGGCCACCAGTAAATGGGCGAAACGGAGGTGGGAAAGAGACCTCCGCGCCAAGCTGTGCGGGCCAGGGGTGGGCAGCAAGACCTGGTGGACCCTTGTTAAGGAAAAGCAAGGCAGCTGGAGTAGGTAGGAAGACACCTACCGAACGGGCGCAAGCCACTCCCGGTGAGGTATATATGGGAGGTGAGAAGGGACCTAAAGCCCTCCAAAGACCCTTCCCATGTCCTCACTAACCGTTTCCCTATTGTCTCACCAACACCGGAGAGTAGTTCAGCATGCTCTCTAAAGACAGATCCTCTCTTTATCCACACCACACTACAATCACACAACATATACACCTTTTCCCAAAATTAAAATTTCAAAATGGCGCACATACACCAAGCCTCGGAGTCCCCGCCTGGGGGGGAGACCACAAATTCCCCCAGGGAGGACTCCCCTTCTGGCTGCCGACCCGAGAGGTGTCTTGATAACTCCTCGAACCTCTTTCTTTTCAATTTCTGCAACATTCGCGGTCTTCGCTCTAATTTTCATTCTGTGGAACATCATCTCTCCTCCTCTAAACCTCACCTTCTCTTCCTTACCGAAACACAGGTTTCTGAGGCTACTGACAGCAATCTCTACTCTGTTCCCTCCTACTATCTCTATCCTAAATTTCAATCCAAATCAGGATGTTGCGCCTACGTGCGCAACGACATCACTTGCTCTCGTGCCCACGACCTTGACTCTTCTGAATTTTCCACCATCTGGCTAAGACTTCATTGTCATTCTATTACTAAATACATCTGTGCTGTTTATCTCTCACCCAACTCTACCAACTATGTAAAATTCTTTGACTATTTGAATTCAAAGTGGAGCAAATCTTGACCCACTCTCCCTTCGCTGAAATCTCCATCCTAGGAGATTTCAATGTTCACCACCAGCTTTGGCTTTCATCCTCTTTCACTGACCATCCTGGTGAACAAGCCTACAACTTTGCTATCCTCAACGACCTAGAGCAGTTGGTCCAGCACCCTACACGTATTCCCGACCGTCTTGGAGATCGGCCCAACATTCTAGACCTCTTCCTTACCTCAAACCCTTCTGCTTATTCTGTCAAACTGTTCTCTCCGTTGGGCTCCTCCGATCACAATCTTATTTCTGTATCCTGTCCTATCGCTCCTGTACACCCTCTGGACCCACCGAAGAGGCGATGCTTCTGGCATTTTGCTTCAGCTCGGTGGGACGACCTGAGGATGTACTTTTCCGATTTCCCGTGGAATGATTATTGCTTCCAGGATAGAGACCCCTCTGTGTGTGCTCAGCGCATCACAGAGGTGATTGTCTCTGGAATGGAGGCATACATTCCTCGTTCTTTTTTCTACTCCTCACGCTAAAAAGCCTTGGTTTAATCACGCTTGTTCTCGTGCTGTCAATGATAGAGAGGTAGCTCACAAAAGGTACCAGAGCCTTCAAACTAATGCTAATTATGAACTTTACATTTCTGCCCGAAATCGTGCCAAATCTATTTTCCGACTAACCAAAAATTCTTTCATTAATAGGAAATGTCAAAACCTTGCTTTCTCTAACTCTTCCCGTGACTTCTGGCATCTAGCCAAAAACATCTCCTCCAACTTCACTTCTTCATCTTTCCCTCCACTCCTCAGTCCTGACGGCAACACTGCCGTCTCATCTATCTCTAAGGCTGAACTCTTCTCTCAAACTTTTTCTAAAAACTCCACTCTGGACGATTCTGGGCATATTCCTCCTACTCATCCCCCCTCTGACTCCTTTATGCCTGTTATAAAGATTCTTCAAAATGATGTTTTCTATGCCCTCTCTGGCCTCAATCCTCAGAAGGCTTATGGACCTGATGGAGTGCCTCCTATTGTCCTTAAAAACTGTGCCTCCGTGCTGTCACCCTGCCTGGTCAAACTCTTTCGCCTCTGCCTGTCAACATCTACCTTTCCTTCTTGCTGGAAATATGCCTTCATACAGCCTGTACCTAAGAAGGGTGACCGCTCCAATCCCTCAAACTACCGTCCTATTGCTTTACTTTCTTGTCTATCTAAAGCTTTTGAATCAATCCTTAACCGGAAGATTCAAAAGCACCTTTCCACTTCTGACCTTCTATCTGATCGCCAGTATGGGTTCCGCAAGGGGCGTTCTACTGGTGATCTCCTAGCCTTCTTAACTGACTCTTGGTCATCCTCTCTTACCCGTTTCGGTGAAACTTTTGCTATTGCGCTGGACATATCAAAAGCTTTTGATAGGGTCTGGCACAAATGTTTGCTTTCTAAACTACCCTCCTACGGTTTCTATCCTTCTCTCTGTACCTTTATCTCCAGTTTCCTTTCTGACCGTTCTATTTTTGCCGTGGTAGACGGTCACTGTTCTTCCCCTAAATCTATTAACAGTGGTGTCCCACAGGGTTCTGTCCTATCTCCCACTCTTTTTCTGTTGTTCATTGATGATCTTCTTTCCAAAACGAACTGTCCTATCCATTCCTACGCCGATGATTCCACTCTGCATTACTCAACTTCTTTTAATAGAAGACCCACCCTTCAGGAACTTAACGACTCAAGGATGGAGGCTGCAGAACGCTTAGCCTCAGCCCTTACTATTATTTCCGATTGGGGCAAGAAGAACCTGGTGTCCTTCAACGCCTCAAAAACACAGTTTCTCCACCTATCCACTCGACACAATCTTCCAAACAACTATCCCCTATTCTTTGACAACACCCAGCTATCACCTTCCTCAACACTTAACATCCTTGGTCTATCCTTAACTCAAAATCTCAACTGGAAACTTCATATCTCATCTCTTACTAAATCAGCTTCCTCGAGGCTGGGCGTTCTGTGCCGTCTCCGCCAGTTCTTCTCCCCTGCACAGTTGCTGTCCATATACAGGGGCCTTGTCCGCCCTCGTATGGAGTATGCATCTCATGTGTGGGGGGGCTCCACTCACACAGCTCTTCTGGACAGAGTGCAGGCTAAGGCTCTTCGTCTCATCAGCTCTCCTCCTCATACTGATAGTCTTCTACCTCTTAAATTCCGCCGCAATGTTGCCTCTCTTTCTATCTTCTATCGATATTTCCACGCTGACTGCTCTTCTGAACTTGCTAACTGCATGCCTCCCCCCCTCCCGCGGCCCCGCTGCACTCGACTTTCTACTCATGCTCATCCCTATACTGTCCAAACCCCTTATGCAAGAGTTAACCAGCATCTTCACTCTTTCATCCCTCACGCTGGTAAACTCTGGAACAATCTTCCTTCATTTGTATTTCCTCCTGCCTACGACTTGAACTCTTTCAAGAGGAGGGTATCAGGACACCTCTCCTCCCGTATTTGATCTTCCTTTCGGCCATCTCTTTTGTTTCTTTTATAGGAGCAGCGAGTAGCGGGCTTTTTTTTTATTATTGTTTTCTTTTTTTGTGTGCCCTTGAGCTGTCTCCTTTGTTGTAAAAAAAAAAAAAAAGAAAAAAAAGAAACAATCCCTCCCCTCACCAAGCAGGACGGCACCACAGCCACCAGCAGCAGGGAGAAGGCAGAGCTCCTGGCTGACCTTTTCTCTGCCAAGATGTCCGTCGCCGACCCCACCAGACCTCCACCACAACTGCCACAGGAATGCAACCAGACCCTGACAGAGGTTGCGGTACACCGGGAGCAAGTGGAGCGCCTTCTAAGAGCGGTGGACGTCAGGAAGGCCACTGGTCCTGACAACGTTAGCCCACATGTGCTGCGTCACTGCTCCAGTGAGCTGGCAGGACCCCTCTCGGAGGTGTTCGGGGCCTGTGTCCGGGAGAACACCTTTCCCTCTATATGGAAGGAGGTTCGCGTGGTGCCGGTTCACAAAAAGCGGGCCAGATCTGACCCTGCCAACTACAGGCCTATCTCCCTCCTGTCTGTAGTTGGAAAAATCTTCGAGAGAATAGTGGTGGAGGCCATCACCCGCCACCTCGAGAACAACGCCCTCATCACTGACCAGCAGTTTGGTTTCAGATCTGGCCGCTCCACTTCAGACCTCCTGCTGCTCCTCTCCAGGGATTGGCAGGACTCACTAGACACCGGCCTGGATACCATTGTCGTCGCTCTCGACATCGCGGGTGCTTTTGACCGGGTATGGCACGCGGGCTTGCTGGAGAAGCTTCGTGCCAAAGGCATCCAAGGACACCTGCTGATGCTTATGAGCGACTACCTTCAAGGAAGAAGCCTACACGTCGTCGTCGGCGGCCAGCAGTCCAAGGACCTCCCAGTGGGTGCCTCAGTCCCTCAGGGATCTGTGCTGGAACCTGTCCTCTGGAATCTGTACATCGACGACCTTCTCAGGAGTCTGCCAGCAGTCTCTGCATACGCTGACGACTGCACGCTCTCCCTCTCCTACCCTCGCCAAGAAAGCCAGCAAGCGGTTGCTGAGGTCAACCAGCAACTACGCTTGATACGGAAGTGGGGGGAGCGCTGGCAGGTGAACTTTGCTCCTGAGAAGACTCAGGCGATGGTGATCTCTCGGTCCCCGGCAGCCACACAAGCTGTCGAAGAAGGGTGATGTTTGGCTCCGTCACCCTCCCGCTCCAGGAATACGTCAGGATCCTCGGAGTGGACTTGGACCGAGAGCTGCGCTTCGACCACCACCTGAAACACGTCGCCCACCAAATCTCCCTACGTGTCTCTGCCCTTCGTAGAGTGGCTAATTTCCTCTACAAGCGAGGAATTATGCTCCTCTACAAGGCCCAGGTAAGATCCTACTTGGAGTACGGGGCTCTGACCTGGATGTCCAGCGCTGCCACACACCTGCAGAGACTGGACAAGGTGGAGCGACGGGTGCAGCGACTGTTACAGGAGAACAACCCCCAGCCGCCCCCTCAGGATATTATACATCTAGACACTCTGGAGCACCGCCGGGACGTCGCTGCGCTGGTGGTGTTCCACAAGGCCCAGGTACAAGGAGTACCACACCTGGTGAGACTGAGGCTCCCCCCGCGAGAGGCTGTGAGAGATACGAGAACGGTACTCTCCAGCCACGAGCAGGTCGGGGTGCCGAGGTCACGCGCCAGCCAGCACCAACAGACCTTCACCTCCAGGGTGTCCCGCCTGTGGAACACATTCACTGCAGCAGGGCCAACAGTGAGGGAAATGTCCACCCAGCAGGTAAAAGTGGCTGCTCACAGGTAGCGAAGAACATGCCCCACACCACTAGTGATGCTAAATACACAGTGAACAAGTGTAAAGGGCTTTTGAAATAATGCACGAGAAAAAGTGACATTTTAAGCCCTGAAAAGTACACAGTGAAACATATGCTACTCGAACGATCGCATAAAGTGTCGTCGGCGAAATACAAATATGTTGTGTACTATAGATTCGTCAGTTTAAATAAAAGAGAGAGAGAGAGAGAGAGAGAGAGAAAAAACACCCATACCTATCCTTCTCTCCTTCACCACGCTACAAATTCTTGACCGTTCCTCAACACTCCCTTCATTGCACGTTCGTTCTCATATTCGTCCCACAACGTTCGTCGTTACTTTATCGTCTCCTAATCCTCCTCCTCCTACATTTTCCTGTCTACTTCTTTCTCCTTTTACTTCCCTTTCCTATTTTTTTACTATCCTTCTTTTCCCTCTCTCCTCTATACATTATTTTTTTCCTTAATTTACACCCGTTTTTGTTACGTTTGTTTATTAATTAATTTTCTTTGATATTTTGTTTTCTTCTATTTTATTTGTCGCCTGTTTTTCTGATTTACTTTTACCCTTTTTTATATGAATTTTCGTGTGTATTATTTTTGTTATTCACAGCTTTTCACTCTAGTATAGCGAGATTTAGTGGTTCCTTTTACCTGCTGAGTGACTGTTCAGGTGTAGACGGCAGGTAAAGGGACGCCCAGGTATTAGTAACCAATCAAAATAACAATATGAGAGGAGGGGGAAGTATTATAAATCGATGGCGGACTAATATTTCTCTACGGCCATGATTGTCTGTACACACACACACACACACACACACACATAACTCATGGAATAGGCGACTTGTTGAAGCTTATTTAAAAGTGTTGATGATGGTATAATTAGTTAGATGTCATGTCTGTTGTTGATAGCAAATACCTGATAATCATATGAAGAATTAACAGACGTAAATAGCCTCATAGTTACGTTCATCATATGACAAAAAAAATGTAGATAAAAAGTAAAATTCGTCAAATATCAGGCAGTTGGTAATAATAAATACCTGGTGATTATGAAGAATGAAAGAATATAAATAGCCCATTAGTTAAGTACGTTTAATATTTGACTTTTTTTAAGGTTCAGCTTATGGCACCACTTGACTTTATTGGTGGGACCTGATGATCAACCCCAGCCCATCATGGCGCAGGTAAGTGTTTATAGTGGCGCCATCTTGCTTGGGTCATGCTGACACCCGTAGCTCACCTTTGATCCTCTCTTTTTAGAGAGGTAGAATCTACAGTTCGGGTTGAATGGTGGTCTTCATTATAGCATGTGGGTAGTCTCAGGCCACTCGGCGGTGACTGAAAAATTCCAGCATATGGTGGCGGGCGGGACGCGATCCTGAGTCGTTCTATTCGCGGCTCTGGAACGCTAACCACCCAGTTTTTTGTTTTTTTTACGTGTACGCCTAAGGCGCCGGAAGGCTCTCTTTAGGGGCCTGGATGGTAGTCGGCCCCACCTCGTCATGGCGCAGGCAAATGTTTATAGTGGCGCCATCTTCTCTTGGCTCATGCTGCCACCGGGAACTCCTTGATTCACTTGGACGGTTTCTAGAGTCCGGGTTAATGGGTGGTCTTCAGGAGAGCACGTGGGTAGTTTTAGGCCACTCGGCGGTGACTGAAAAATCCGAGGTGGTAGCTTGGGGATTCGAACTCGCGTCGTCCATAACGCGGTGAATGTGAGCCCAGCACGCTACCACTCAGCCACCGCCTACCCATTATAATTATATAAGTATAGGACGTATCTTATTAACAGGTTAGTAGTACAAATAAGACAAATAAATTGTCTCACGTTGATATAATGTAGTTTGAGACAGTAACTGAGTGAATAGCGTGACGGCGCCGCGTCCAGGATGATGCGGGTTCGCGCCCCACCCAGTGCCACAAACTGGGATTTTTAGTCACCGCCGAGTGGCCTAAGACTACCTGCATGCTGTCCAGAAGACCACTATCAACCGGACTCTAGATTCTAGGATCAAAGATGAGCTCTGGGAGGGCAGCATGAGCCAATGCAAGATGGCGTCAATATAAAATTTTGCCTGCGCCACAACGGGCTGGGGCCGACCACCAGGCCCTACCATGAAAGTCTATCGGCGCCATGGGGAAAAACGTAAAAAAAAAAAAAAGAAGTGTAATAAGACACAGAATGTAGATAAATAAATATGAGTGAAATAAGTTCAAGTAAATGAAAGAAAGTGACGGAACATCAGAAAGGTCTTGGATAATATCAAAATAATGAAAAAGAACTGTCCTAAATGATTACATAAGGTAAGGGAAAAAAGTGTTGATATGTAAACAGCGATACAGTAAATGCTTAAACAAGGGAAAAAAATTAAATAGATGTTGAAACCGTAGGGTTGGAAGATATCCATATGGTTTGTAGGTGTTGGGAAGGTTGGCAAGGTATGCGAAAAGTGTTGATATAAAAGTAGCAAGAAAGTAAAAGAATGTATAGATACATGTAGTGGAAACAGTTGAAAGAAAAGAAAGAATATGTCGTAGCCTTGAGGGAACAACTTCACTCCTTAGTAAAAATATAGATACATGTAGTGGAAATAGTTGAAAGAAAAGAAAGAATATGTCGTAGCCTTGAGGGAACAACTTGACTCCTTAGTAAAACCTTCGTCCGTTGGGTCTTGTGTCTCCTTAATACCGGCGGCGGCGCGAGAAGAGGCAGGAGAAGGCTTTGCGAACTCGCCGGGCGGAGGTGTCCCTCCTCGCCGCCTCGTCCCGCTGGCCCGCGAACTTGTTGACCGTCTTGATGATCTTCTTGAGCGAGGGTCGCCGTGCGGGGTTTGCGGCCATGGCGGCCTCGGCCAGCACGTCCAGGGCGGGGTAGTACCTGTGGCAGGTGTCCAGGATGTTGCTGAGGACGTAGCCGAGGGAGAAGACGTCCCCGGCGCGTGAGCAGCGGCCGCCGCCCAGCAGCTCCGGGGCCAGCCAGGGCGTGCGCCGCGTGCTCGCGCCCACAAAGCCAACCCTCGTGCCCAGCCTCTGCGCCGCGCCGTAGTCGATGAGCGACACCTGCAGGCGGCCGTCGGTGCCCCGGCACACTGCCACGTTGTTCTCCTTGATGTCGTTGTGGGCGTAGCCGCGGGCGTGGAGCTGCTTCACGCCGAGGGCGAGGGCCACGAAAGCAGCCAGCCTGTCGGTCTCGCGGCGAGCGAGGTGGGGCAGTTAGCAGAAGGTGTTGTGGCCGCGGAAGGTGGTGAGCATGGCGGGGAAGCCGTGGCTGGTGCCCAAGGCCTTGGGTGCCCCCGCCGCGCCGTCCAGGTCCAGCAGAACGTCAAACTCCTGGTGAAACATGGCAGCGAGGCGGCGGTCCCTGGCCAGCTTGAGGCAGCACAGGTCGCCCTCCACCTCCACCAGGTACACCGTGCACGTGGCGCCGCGCCCCAGCACCTGCTTGTGCTCGGACACCAGCGTGTTGATGCGCTCCTGCGTCAGCTTCACGAGGCGGGTGCTGTGTGGGAAATACATGGCTCGTTGTGTCCATGACTATATAGGTGTCGCGATCCAGCACCTAACCTCGGTTGGCGGCGCGGCAGCCTGGGTTGGTGTGCGGAGACTGGAGTTGACATTGCATAGGCCGCAACTCAGAGCTGGACGACACACACACACACACACACACACACAAATCATCCTTTTCAAGCACGGACGACTGGAAAAGTAAGGGTCGCGCTCCCTTAATGGCTCGTGAAAGAGTTTACTCATCACGTATCAAACGTATACCTGAATAAATACCAGACGACGCGAGACACACACACATTGCAAAACACTTTGAGGGAGTAAATTGGGAAGCCTTAGTGTTAAATGAAAGCCATAACCGTGTACTGGAATCCGATCTCCATGAGAACCCTCTAGAAATAACCAACAATTATTTAGTTACAGTACTAATAGAAGGACAAGAAAACAATGATTTTAAGTAGGCTAAAATACGATGCTTTTAAGATAATAAATTATATTTATGTGTCCAGCCACACACACACACACATACACTTTACAAATGAGAGAGAGAGAGAGAGAGAGAGAGAGAGAGAGAGAGAGAGAGAGAGAGAGAGAGAGATTTTTATTATTATTCCACCCAATACTTTTCCAATAACTATCATACGCTTCGTCGGCTCCGAGAAACGCAGCAAAAAAACAGCTAAGAACTTTTCAAACGCACGCCATTATTCCGTTACCGGGAAATGAAGCCAATGTCTCCTTAGCCGCACCTGTTGTGTCTTTGATCCGTACGGCCATTTTCAGAGGCCAAAAAGGAGATCAGTCGGGTTCTAATGAGTGTTCATGGCATAGAAGAAGGGTCACACTGCCACCAGGGTCATGAAACTCCAACTGGAAATGCCAACAAGCCTACGAAAGCCTTGTCCAATACGAAGGTTATTCAAAAAGTTCTGAGCCCCCCTTCATAAAATTTGCCACAGTGAACAAAACGTGATCAAACTTCTAGGTCCTGATTGTATATGTGTAATGTAACATTGAGCTGAATTTTGTTAAATATACTCATCATTTACTAGTATAAAGACGACCTTGTTTAACACACTTTATTCCATTTCAGAAATATGAGCTTCTCAAAGGAAGAAGTACGAACGGTCATCAAATTTTCGGTTCTTCTGGGCAAATCTGCTTCTGCCATCCACGCAGAACTTGCCCAAGTTCTTGGTGAAGAATCTGCACCTGGCCTTTCCACTGTGAAGCGCTGGGCGGTGAAGTTTCGTGAAGGAGAAGCAGAAGTCTCGGATGCCCCCAGAAGTGGACGACCAAGAACAGCGACCACAGACGACAATGTGGCGCTGGTGCAGGAGCTGTTAGCAGAAGATCGGCGTCTGACAGTTCAGGAGATCAGCTTGGAGGTTGGGATATCTGAAGGAAGCGTTTGGGATATCCTCCACAACAAACTGCAGAAGCGGAAGAAGTGTGCGCGGTGGGTTCCACACCTCCTCACCGACGAGCACAAGGCCTGCCGCATCACACTGGCTCGTGCGCATCTTCGACGGTTCAGGAGAGAAGGAGATGCTTTCTTGGACAGAATAGTAACCGGGGATGAGACCTGGATGCGGTCTTACGAGCCACTGCTCAAGAGACAGAGTGCAGAGTGGCGATCTGCAGAATCCCCACGACCGAAAAAGGCTGTGCGCGGCTTGGCCAAACTGAAGACGATGCACATTGTCTTCTACAGCTCAAAGAAGATTTTGGTGGACTACGCAGTACCTCAGGGGACCACTGTGAATGCTGAACTTTATCGCTGGGTGCTCATCAACAAATTGAGACCCGCAATTTACAAGAAGCAGCCGGAGATCCTTGAGGCTGGTCCAATTCTTCTGCATGACGGTGCAGGTCCACACCGGGCGGCTTCTGTGGTGAATCAGCTGGAGAAGTGGGATTGGGAAGTCCTTGGACATCCTCCATACTCCCCAGACCTCTCTCCATGTGACTTCCACCTGTTTGCAACCCTCAAAGAGCCGCTGCGTGGTCAACGATTTCAGGACGAAGATGAGATAAACATCACCGTTTCCAACCGCCTGAAGACCATCCAACGTGAAGGCCTGAGAAATGGTGTTCCCAAACTTCCTCAGCGCTGGGAAGCTGTCATAACCAAGAATGGAGAATATATTGAAAGTGACAAATAAAGTTTTTGTTATAAGTCTTCTGATTAAAATTTTGTGAAGGTGGGCTCAGAACTTTTTGAATGACCTCGTATGTGTGGTCGGGGGCCGACATGTTTGATAATACCGCCCCTTGTCTCGCTCCGTCCCTTCCCTTCTCCTGAACGTGTTGATCCTGAGCCCCGTTGTGTTGATTAAGGCAGTGTGACCTGCTTTGCTGCCTATCTTACTAGTGTTGAATTCTTGGCATCACACACTCCAGTTGACCCAATTAAAAACTACCAGAGGGATGGGTCCGCCTTCTCGTTGACATATTTCTTCGTTGTCCTTTTTTCATAGTAAAGGAAGCAGCTCAAGGGCTAAAACTAAATGAGAAAAAAGTCCGTTAATCACTGCCCTTATGAGAGGGAGTAACTATAGATGAGTGGCCAAAACAGAGGTCAATTTCGGGTGGAGCGCTGTCTCAATACTCACCTCTTGGAAATTATTAAAAAGCAAGTGAATTACTTTAGATTTCATGAATTATTTCAAGAACGTTGGTCTGCATTTCTTCGTCCTCCTAATTGAAAACAGTAAAAAATATTCGTAGTTACTTCAGATTTCAAGAATTTTACATTAATTTCAAGAGCGTCGATTTACATTTATTGGATCTTCTACTTGAAAATTATTAAAAGATATATGTCTGGATATACTTTAGATTACATGCACTTGTATTTTCATTTGAAGAACTCCGATATGTATTCCTTCATTCTCCTCTATGAAAAGAATGAAAAGACAACTCTATTTTAAGTGAGTTCAATAAATTATACTAATAACATTTTGCTCCAGTCATACCACTTCTGATTTCTCACATTTTGGCAGATCGCGTATACTCTTCCAGTGTCGCTTGATCTGCCATTGATTATATTTATCAGCCCCATTCAGACAGTCCCATCTCAGTCACTTAATTTGCATGTTAATCAGTAATGGCTGTGTCCTCATTCTCAGTAGCCCTATTTGCAGGGAGCTGATGCATAGCATGTGTTTGTTTGAGTATATTGTAGAGATGGATAGACAGGCAAACAGGCAGAGAGGCAGACAGACAAATTGGTTGATTGATAGATAGTTAGGCAGATAGAAAAACAGATGCAAAGAGTTTATATAAAGACAAATATTCAGTCATTTTTCCGAACATGCGTATCTTAGGGCTCAAGGCATTCTTATCCATAGGTAGTTATCACTTCGAATTGGTTGTCTCTTTGTTATATAAAGACAAATGTTCAGGTATTTTATAGGATATATCTTTGGGCTCAAGGTATTCTTATCCATAGGTGAATGTCACTTTAAATAAGTTCTCTTTTTGGCTAATTAGATTCAAATTACTGTTCTTTTTGAATCTGAAATTTAATGTTTTTTTTTCCTCTTTTCAGATGAGTTGCAGCAGAGTGGCTTGAAGGCCGTGTTTGGGAGCAGGCAGGGTAAGTGTGAGTGACCTTCACATTCTTTGTCATTGTTGGTTTTTGTTATTCACAATGTGTACAGTCGTCACAAAAAGTATCGGTGCATAAGGGGTGCGATGACTACTGTAAACATTCGAGCATCCGCTGATATTGTGGGAGGGTTGGCACGCCTGACTGTGGCTTCTCTGCAAGATTCGAACCACAAGCGATTGTTTCATAACTCAGATCCGAAACATTTCAACCCAAATCCGAAACGTTTCAAAGACTGACAGGATGTTAATGTGGTTATCTTCGTACCATGGCCATGCCAGTCAACATGGAAACACCGCAGGCGACGCGAGGGGCTATCGTAGCCCTCCATGCTAGGGGTTTTACCATAACTGGTATTGCCCGTGAGCTTGGTATTCACCGGAACACAGCAGCACGGTGGATTCGGCGGCACGCAGACACTGGTGCTACAGAGGACATGCCACGAGTCGGGCGCCCACGCTGCACCTCCGCAGCCGAAGACCAGGTTAAGGATATAATATTCTACAGTAGAATATTACATTCTGTAGTAGAATATTAGTCTGTACTAATAATGTAAATAGTAACATGGTGATAATAACTGGATAGGGTAATGTGTTGTAATATAATATCTCGTGTTGCTGTTCATCATTCACCTTACCATACTGATTGGGTGTTTGTGGTTTTATATCTAGGCCATAAATAACGCCATCGATGAGGACCCATTCACACCTGCTGTCAACATTCGCCGTGACCAGGGTCTGCAGTGCAGCACTCAGACCATTCGGAACAGGCTTCACAACAGGAATTTCCGAGGTCGGAGGCCAGCCACAAAGCAGAAACTAAGCGAGCGTAACATGGAGCAGCGCATGGAGTATGCGCTCGAGTATGCTGACATGCCAGCAGACTTTTGGGAGAATGTAGTCTTTTCTGATGAAAAGACTTTCTACTCAGATGGCACATCAGCAGCACAATATGTTTGGCGGAAATGTGGCACCAGGTTAGTCTCTCTCTCTCTCTCTCTCTCTCTCTCTCTCTCTCTCTCTCTCTCTCATGGACACTTAAACTAGTTGGTTGTTTCTACAGGTGCCTGTAGCCACCCGAACAGATTTGTGTTGTCTGTCTTGTCTACTACTACTCAATACCGGTTACAGAAGGTTTTATGTGACTAGTTCATAAATAGTTATAATGTTTCAGATACGACATTGGAAATGTAATTGCTACTAGGAGGAGCGGGCGTGTCTCTGCTGGGTTATTTGGATGGATGCATGCCAGTGGCGTTGGAGAGTTGGCTGATGTTGGACCGGGATATTTAACAGGTGATAAGTATGTTGAAATCCTGGAGGAGGTCCTTCTTCCCACGGTAGAGGCATTGCTGTTCCCCGACGGGGAGCCTTTCTACCTTCTCCAGGATAACAGCCCAATCCACACATGCCAGGTTGTTAGAGAGTGGTTTGGCCGACATCCACACGTCACTCTGATGCCACATCCTCCCAAATCACCAGACCTCAACCCCATCGAGCACGTCTGGGCAGCAATGGTCCGACATATGCCTGAGCAGGACAGGGGAAGGAACCGTGATGCTGTCGTCAGAAGTGCAATGCAAGCATGGGAGCACCTCCGTCGTCCACCTGGTCAAGATATAACTAGTGCGTTGGTGGCATCCATGCCTAAACGGCTGAATGCTGTCTTAGCTGCAGGTGGTGCCTATACGTCTTACTGATGTATATTAATAAAGATAATGAAACACGCGTTGTTATATTTACCCTAGAAGTAGTAGTATAATAGCAAACCTACTGCTATAAAAAGTCTGTTCCACGAGAATTAGGTGATTTTTTTTCAGGGGTGGACTCGCGAACGTGATATTGCATGTGTGCTGATACGGCACGCTCATTTGCCAATTCTTAACTTAAGTATTGTGTGCCTTGTGAACCATTAGAAATTCATCTGAAACAATTCGTAACAAGAAAAAATACCCTTCCTCTCGCTTTGAAACTGTGTTACCAGATCAAACAATCCAAGGCAGACAGTAGGCAGGCGAATGTGACTCGGGCCAGACGCCGTGCAGTTTTCTTTAGCCGTCGTGTGGACGGGCCTTAATGGAGTCAGAACTGCACGTGAATGGACAATGTCCAGCAGGCAGCGACTGAAGCGAGTGTTGAAACTATGCATTCTTCATTTTTTTTCTGCTATAAAGTGCTTTGGATGTTTTTTGGCTTGGCATAGTCATAATGTGTATTGATGATATGGAGTCATAACGGAAACATTGCTCTACGGCAAGAACCTTCACATTTCTCATCGTCCTATCATTATTCCTAAAAGATCTAATATATGTGGGTAATAAACTAATAAATAATCATAAGGAAGAGGGATAATAAAAATAACTACATTCATATATCAATAGTTTTGATTTTAAAAGTTTTTAATAAATTTATTACGCAAATAACGGGAGCTCCATGGTGTAAATGGTAGCGCGCTCGGCTCACAACCTAGAGATCCCGGGTTCAGTCCCCGGCCGGAGCAGAGTTAGATGGGCTGTCTCTTTATCCCTTGACCCTGTCCACCCAGCAGTGAATGGACCGGGTATCAGGTATACGGATTGTGTCCCAGCTTCCCGGGAAGGTGAATTGTGGTAACCCGGATGTCACAGTGGCCATGTGGCCCGGGGTAGCGGGTTCATACCCACCACAAGGCCAATGCGGCGGAGATGAGCTCCGTGGCTAAGCGCTGTTACAACGTATGCCCCCTCCTTTTTTTATAGCGTCAAACAGAGCGAGTTTTACAATATATGCATTTGTTTAAATGCCACACAACACCTGCTGCCCTTACCATGACACACACACACACACACACACACACACACACACACATTAAAACAGAGAGCAGGTTGATGCATTTTGATTTTAAGAGATAGCAAAAAGCGATAAATAGTAGGCTATGTCATGCCAAGCGAAATTGCCGTAGCTTAGATCTACGTAGTAAACAACAGCCAATGAGCGGTGCGGAGACCGTCACTCAAGCAATGACGCCAAGTCCGCGAGTCCAACCTTAAAATGAAAATCTCCGCCAGTTATCGTGGATTCGACTATAGTAGTATTAAAACAGCATAATTACTACTATGAGTAATAAAGGCTATATTTTATGCATGACAGTATTCGACTACCATGTATACTTCACATACCTCATTTCATAGGTGATGTGTAGATATGTTTTACCACATGAAAGTGTTACCGTAAAAACCACGTGACAATATCTTGTTGCATTATCAACGAACGCAGATTGGCCATTATACGTAAACACAAGTGAACCAGTATGTGGTATCAAGCTGGCTGGTGAATTATGGCATTCACCTCACAGCAGAGCTACCAACATGCATCAAGTCGGCCACCTCTTTTCACTGTCTTTCGTTCCGTGCTGTCAGAATGATTCGTGCTTATACTGCACCGATAGTTTTTGTGACGACTGTACGTGCATGGACCGGCAAACTTCAATGGACGAACGCTGAAGTGTGTTGTTCTGTGTCTGTCCAGCCTCATCGTTTTTGGTCTTTCTCATTTCATAATGCTTTTCCTGTATTAGAATGGCGCTGCATGGTAACATTTTTTCCTATACCTACCCCGTTGAAGTAGTAATATTGTGGTTTATCGTATTTTCTGAGCCTTTTCGTAACGCTAAATCAAACCGGAACACATCTTGTATGTTTTGGTCTTTTTCATCTATAATGCTTTTCCTTTGTATTAAAATGGCGCTGACTGTTAACTTTTTTTCTACACTTACCGCGTCGAAGTAGTAATTTGTACTTCATCTCATTTTCTGAACCTTTTTCGTAACGCAAAATAAGAACAGCGCTTCACGTTCGTTTTGGTCTTTTCCATCTATAATGCTTTTTCTTTGTGTTAAAATGACCCTGAATGTTTACTTCTTCTACACCTACCGCGTCAGGAAGTAGTAATATTGCGGTTTGTCTTTTTTTCTGAACATTATTTTTTACAGCAGAGGAGTCAGTTCAGGGGCATAAAAAAAGGAAACAAATGTGAAAAAAAAGCCCGCTACTCACTGCTCCTAAAAAGAGTTAGAGGAGTGCCCGAAAGAAAGGTCAATTTCGGGAGGAGAGGTGTCCTGATACCCTCCTCTTGTAAGAGTTCAAGTTGTAGGCAGGAGGAAATACAGATGAGGGAAGATTGTTCCAGAGTTTACCAGCATGAGGGATGAAAGAGTGAAGATGCTGGTTAACTCTTGCATAAGGGATTTGTACAGTAAAGTGATGAGTTTGAGTAGAAAGTCGTGTGTGGCGAGGCCGCGGGAGGGGGGGGGGAGGCATGCAGTTAGCAAGTTCAGAAGAGCAGTCAGAATTAAAATATCGATAGAAGATAGAAAGAGGGGCAACATGGTGGCGAAATTTAGGAGGTAGAAGACTGTCAGTAAGAGGAGGAGAGCTGATGAGACGAAGAGCCTTACGGTCATAGTGTTAGTCTTCCTCATTCCCTACTCGTCCCCATCCCCATACGCGGGACTGGGGTATGGACAAGCCGCCCCGTCACCTTCCCATTCCCGGGACAGATATGAGGGACCAAGCCGCAGGTCATAATAATGTTGGCAGAACTTTCAAACCACTAATTACCGAAAACGAAATAAATAATGCATTTTTTACACACCATTATATTCATATACATTATATATCATAAAACAAAACAATAGCGTTGTTGATCTAAAAGTAAATAACAAGTAACGCGTTTAAGTTAATTTATGAGACAGGTTGGTATCCATGACTCGTCACACACACCCGGGCAGCCATGGGGCAGCCACACCGGAGTTGCCAGGTCGTGTAATTGGTGGCATTTTTGTCTTAAATCAAGGTGGTGGCCAAGAAATGGTATTTTTTATGGTATATGTTAAGTATTCCCATAATAATGCCATATTTAGTCATCAATCTGCCGTCTTTTGCCATTCTTGGGGACAATTATAAATGAATTTTCAGGAATAACTTTTCGTTTACAATCAAATGGAAACACCACAGACTTTACAAACTAAAAAAATATACATTAACTTTAGCAAAGTTTACGATATAATATCAGTCATAAAAATATTCTGATACTTTTCAATATATGTCCTTCTATAATAACAAATAGAAGACTATTTACTCATGAAATATACGAAGGAAAAGCCGAAGATGTCCTGCACCCTACCCCGCAGAGTCAACACTTTCCCACCCCATCCGCACCCTCACGGAGTAGCGTAAATCAACCCCAACTACATGGGGACGCTTTACACTACGGTCTATGGCCACGGGTAAGGGATGGGGATGGGATGGGAATGGGGAAGTCTAACACTATGGCCGTTAGACTCCACTCTGTCCAAGAGAGCTGTGTGAGTGGAGCCCCCCTACGCCTGAGATGCATACTCCATACGAGGGCGGACAAGGCCCCTGTATATGGATAGCAGCTGTGCGGGGGAGAAGATCTGGCGGAGACGGTACTGAACGCCCAGCCTCGAGGAAGCTGATTTGGTAAGAGATGAGATATGAAGTTTCCAGTTGAGATTTTGAGTTAAGGATAGACCAAGGATGTTTAATGTTGAAGAAGGTGATAGCTAAGTTTTGTCAAAGAATAGGGGATAGTTGTTTGGAAGATTGTGTCGAGTGGATAGGTGGAGAAACTGTGTTTTTGAGGCGTTGAAGGACACCAGGTTCCTCTTGCCCCAATCGGAAATAATAGTAAGGTCTGAGGCTAAGCGTTCTGCTGACTCCAGCCTGTGATCGTTTAGTTCCTGTTGGGTGGGTCCTCTATTAAAAGAAGTTGAGTAATGCAGAGTAGAGTCATCGGCGCAAGAATGGATAGGACAGTTCGTTTTGGAAAGATCATCAATGAACAACAGAGAGTGGGAGATAGGACAGAGCCCTGCGGGACACCACTATTAATAGGTTTAGGGGACGAACAGTGACCGTCTACCACAGCAGAAATAGAACGGTCAGAGAGGAAACCTGAGATAAAGGTACAGAAAGAAGGAAAGAAACCGTAGGAGGGTAGTTTGGAAAGCAAACAAAGGTTTTTGATATGTCCAGCGAAATAGCAAAGGCTTCACCGAAATAGCTAAGAGTGGATGACCAATAGTCAGTTAGGAAGGCAAGGCTATCACCAGTAGAACGCCCCTTGCGGAACCCATTCTGGCGATCAGATAGAAGGTCAGAAGTGGAAAGGTGCTTTTGAATCTTCCAGTTAAGTATTGGTTAAAAATCTTTAAATAGACAAGAAAGCAAAGCCATAGGACGGTAGTTTGAGGGATTGGAACATTCACCCTTCTTAGGCACAGGCTGTATGAAGGTATACTTCCAGCAGGAAGGAAAGGTTGATACTGATAGGCAGAGGCGAAAGAGTTTGACCAGGCAGGGTGTCAGCACGGAAGCACAGTTTTTAAGGACAGTAGGAGGCACTCCATCAGGTCCATGACCCTTCTTAGGATTGAGGCCAGAGAGGGCATAGAAAACATCATTCCTAAGAATCTTAATAACAGACTTAAAGGAGTGAGAGGGAGGATGAGTAGGAGGAATATGCCCAGAATCGTCCAGAGTGGAGTTTTTAGAGAAAATCTGAGAGAAGAGTTAAGCCTTAGAGATAGATGAGACGGCGGTACTGCCGTCAGGACTAAGGAGAGGAGGAAAAGATGAAGAAGTGAAGTTGGAGATGTTTTGGGTAGATGCCAGAAGTCACAGGAAGAATTAGAAAACGCTAAATCATACTGGAGCGCGTCACGTCCGTCTGGAGAGCCTTGTATTTACCAGTATGGCTCCCGTAAACGACTCCGCCCCCGGAACTTCCCTAACTGGATTTTGGTTATTATCTCTAAACGACTTTGGAATCTCTTTGATGGTGCGTCGGATACAGCAGCGAGTCTACCTTAAAGGGTTAGTGCGGGAGCTTCATTCGAGTGTATTCCTTGATAACAGTGTATGTTTTTGTCTTTATATGTATTCCTTTTCTCTTCTTTAGTTCTTCCTTGCGAGACTTTGATTCTTTCCCTACAAGTCTCAAGTTGTGTAGCAAGGACTAGGCTCAGTACTCTCAGCCGCCTCCGCCTCCCACGTCAACTGTTTCCAAAGGCCGAAAAGGAGATTGATCAGGTTTCATGAGTGCCTGTACAGAAGGCTCAAGCTACCACCAGGGTCATAAACGTACCTGCAGAAATGCCCAAAACTCCTACGAAAGCTTTGGTGAATGTGTGTGTGTGTGTGTGTGTGTGTGTGTGTGTGTGTGTGTGTGTGTGTGTGTGTGTGTGTGTGTGTGTCCTTGGTCGCCGATATGTTTAAGTATTGTTTTTTTCACCATTATGGTACAAGAGTCAGACCACCACCAGGGTCATAAAAGTACCTCGGGAAAGGCCCAAAAACTCCAACAAAAGCCTTGTCAAATGTGTATGTATGCTTGGGTACCGAAATGTTTAAGAATGTGACCCTATGTATTGACTAGTATACTTTAATTAAACCATTTATTTAATTATATTCACTTAACTTTAGCGTACATAAGTACAAAGTCGGTAACCAGTCGAGCTATGGATGTCCCCACTCACAGAATACTTGTTCTACATCTTGTGAATTAATTTGTCTTTGTGTGTGTGTGTGTGTGTGTGTGTGTGTGTGTGTGATTCACCTTTTGGTCTGCTGCGGGTCTCTTTCGAGACAGCCAGCCGTTCCCCTACGGAAGAGCACAGAGGTCGTAGTACCGATCTTTGGGTAGGACAGAGACCACTCACACAGCACACCGCGACGACGAGGTCATAACTCCTTGCCTGACGTCGCGTACCTACTAAGTGCTAGGTGAACAGGGGCTACACGTGGAGGAAGATAAACCCAACTTATCTTCACCCGGCCTTGGAATTGAAGCCCGGTCCTTCTGGTTGTGAGCCAGACGCTCTACCCTGTGTGTGTGTGTGTGTGTGTGTGTGTGTGTGTGTGTGTGTGTGTGTGTAGAATTGGAAATTCAGTATAATTTGAGGGGATAACAACATTCCTGCGAGTTAGGGAGAGATCTGAGGCTCCGAGACGTCAACAGCAAGGAAGGAGTTAACCAGACAAATAGACCCTTCATGTTTGATGACGATGATGATGATGACGATGATGATGTTGATGATGCGAGAATAGATCTCTTACACGGTGGCAGGTGTCACACTGGGCGGTTTTGCCTCGCGGTACCACGCGGCAGCCGCCCAACACCGCAGCATGCTGCGGCAGAACCACCCTGCCGCGCTGCCGCTGCCCACCACGATTGAGGACACAACACACAGTTTAATGCACGTGGTCACACAGGGTGGTTCCGCCGCGTGGTCGACCACCATGTTTGACGTTGATTTGTTAGTTCAATTAGTGTAATTGTCAATCTTTCCTCGGCAGATATTGCCCTCCTGAACTCTGTGTTTTGTTTGGAGATGTGAGGCCTTAGAACTAGCAGCAATTTATCAAATGAAACCTTGGCCATTCGGTAATTCAAAACATAAGAACGTAAGAGTCTGCAAGAGGCCGGTAGGCCTGTACAAGGCAGCTCCTTTGAACCTAAGCTCCCGTGAATCTAACCCCACCTGATATCACTGTCCAAGAATTTATCTAATCTATTTTTTTTTAATGCGACAGTTGTATTGGCACTCATCACATGACTGCTCAGCCTGTTCCTCTCATCTACCACTTTAAGTAAACCAATTTTTGTCTATGTCCCTGTTGAATCTGAATCTATCCAGTTTATACCCATTACTACGTGTTCTACCCGGTTTTTTTTTTTTTTTTTTTTTTTTTTACGTTGTTGCCTATTGCGCCGGTAGGCATCTTCCCGGTGGGGCCTGATGGTCGGCCCAAGGCTTCTTCTAGGTGGGGCCTGATGGTCGGCCCAGCCCGTTCTGGCGCAGGCGAGTGTTTATAGTGGCGCCATCTTGCTTTGGCTCATGCTGCCCCCCGGAACTCGTTCTTGATTCGCTTGGACGGCTTCCTCTAGAGTCCGGGTTGATGGGTGGTCTTCAGGACAGCATGTGGGTAGTTTTAAGCCACTCGGCGGTGACTGAAAAATCCGAGTGGTAGCGTGGGGATTCGAACCCGCGTCGTCCATCACGCGGTGAATGTGAGCCCAGTACGCTACCACCTACGCCACCGCCTACCCATATTCTTACCAACAGAACCTTATTAATATCCCCCTTATTAAAGCTCTTCATCCATTTATAAACCTCGATCACGCACCCTTCGCCTTTCAAGAGAATGCAAGCTTAACTGTTTCAGTCTTTCCTTGTATGGCAAGTCTCGTAACCCTTGAATCATCATAGTCATCCTTCTCTGCACCGAGTCTAACATTTTGATATCCATTCTATAGTAAGGTGACCATAACTGAACAGCATAATCAAGATGAGGTCTAATTAATGATACATATAATTTGAGGAAGACTTCAGCGCTTCTGTTGCTTACGCTCCTTAAAATAAAACCCAGTACCCTGTTTGCTCGATTTCTAGCTTGAATGCATTGTGCCTTTGGACCAAGATCAGAGCTCACTAACACCCCCTATTCTCATAAAACTTCTCAAACTTTTCACTTGTTTCCCTCTCAGCATGAAATGGGTGGACACAATTTCTTAGACATGTGGACTCTTTAACCCGGTAGCAGCGGGGATCATGTTTCTTAATGGTCCCCCCAAGCGATAAAAAAAGAGAAAAATTCACCCCTCACACAAACCATTTCATAATATATATCCAAGCATTTGTGATCAGATTATGTATCATCTATTTTGGGGGTTTATATCATGGCACAAATTTGGCCCGTCGCTGCTACCGGGTTAAGTAATTCCTCTGCCTCAAGGACACAAACAACCTTGAAGTTAGCGCTGCCGCACGGCGAAACCGCCCAGTGTGACATGGTCAATGTCATTATAAGGAATGTCAGGACACGAGCATCGGGGGGTGGGAGTATGAGGGAGTGATGGGAGTTATAGCTGTAACGTATAATGGGGTAGCGATGACAGAAATGGATGAAGTAATGCTTGATCAGAGACTACAATAAAATGTCAACTTTTAACGTTTATATAGTTCTTACATTATTTTTTTGTTACCACACTCAATGTAATGTTATAGGTTGTTTTTTTATTGTGAAGACTTGGTAATAGGCTAATTTTCATGACGATCAAGAATCGATCGATTTAAAAATTCGTTTATGAAAAGTTAGATTGTCAAACTGGTTCAACGATAGACTTATATATTTTCCTTGCTCTCCATATGGGTTTCATAATTCAGTAAACATGAGGATAAGGTAGGACATCTACTACTACAACAATTATAGTTATAAAGCTCTTTGGCCCCACTCATTTATTACAACCATAGGCGGCGGGGGAGGGTGGCTTTTAGGCCTTCAGCCCCAGATCTTTCATCAAAAGCCCCAGATCTTTTTTTAAGGTTTTATGGTGTTAAGATATTTTTTTTTACATAACTCATTATACAGTAAATTGATTCTAGTGTAGGACGTATCATAAATTAATATTGTCATTATACCAAAGTCTCTTATGTCTCCAGAAGTCACTATCTATGGGGATGTTTTAATTTTTTTTCTCAGGGGAGCATACACCCGAACCCCTCCCCTCCATCACCCGTCCCATACACGAATGAGACGCGTTCCCCACGAATGCATAGAAACAAAGGTCATGTTCTGCGTGTGTATATATGTACGTATGTGTTTTGGGGGATCATGTTGATTAATGTAGAGAGATTGGAAACGGTTACCAAATCAGGATTCTGTAAGGGATAAAACATATTGAGTTTCCATTGAAGATTCAAAGTAATTAGCGAAACGATTTTGGGGTTGCCAGAAATTTAAGGGAAGATGTGGTAGAATTTTATATGGTGGGAGAGAGAGAGAGAGAGAGAGAGAGAGAGAGAGAGAGAGAGAGAGAGAGAGAGAGAGTATAGCTCTTAAGCAAATGCATTGATCAAATTGTGATAAAGCAACAGATCCATGTACACTTTGATATATAGTAAATGAAATAAGAGGTTGACCCCAACCAAATCTGGATGATAATTCGGTGTGCACCAAAAACAAAATGGCCGCCATGAATATTGAAAATATCTGTAGCAAGTTGCTACAGATATTTATATGGGAGGTGAGAAGGGAGCTGAAGCCCTCCAAACACCCTTCCCATGTCCTCACTAACCGTTTCCCTATTGTCTCACCAACACCAGAGAGTAGTTCAGCATGCTCTCTAAAAACATCCTCTCTCCATCCACACCACACTACATTCACACAACATATACACATTTTCCCAAGATTCAAATTTCAAAATGGCGTACCTTCACCTTACCTAGGAGTCCCCGCCCGTGGAAGGGGTCCACAAATTCCCCCAGGTGGTACTCCCCTTCTGGCTGCCGACCCGAGAGGTGTCTTGATAACTCCTCGAACCTCTTTCTTCTCAATTTCTGCAACATTCGCGGTCTTCGTTCTAATTTTCATTCTGTGGAACACCATCTCTCTTCCTCTAAACCTCACCTTCTCTTCCTCACCGAAACACAGGTTTCTGAGGCTACTGACAGCAATCTCTACTCTGTTCCCTCCTACTATCTCTATCCTAAATTTCAATCCAAAGCTGGATGATGCGCCTACGTGCGCAACGACATCACTTGCTCTCGTGCCCACAACCTTGATTCTTCAGAATATTCCACCGTTTGGCTGAGACTTCATTGCCATTCTATTACTAAATACATTTATGCTGTTTATCTCTCACCTAACTCTACTGACTATGTGAAATTCTTTGACTACTTTAACACTTAAGTGAAGCACATCTTGACCCTCTCTACCTTCGCTGAAATCTCCATCCTAGGAGATTTCAATGTTCACCACCAGCTTTGGCTTTCATCCTCTTTCACTGATCAGCCTGGTGATCAAGCCTACAACTTTGCTATCCTCAACGATCTAGAGCAGTTGGTCCAGCACCCTACACGTATTCCCGACCGTCTTGGAGACAGGCCCAACATTCTAGACCTCTTCCTTACCTCAAACCCTTCAGCTTACTCTGTCAAACTGTTCTCTCCGTTGGGTTCCTTCGATCACAACCTTATTTCTGTATTCTGTCCTATCATTTCTGTACACCCTCTTGACCCACCGAAGAGGCGATGCTTCTGGCATTTTGCTTCAGCTCGGTGGGACGACCTGAGGATGTACTTTTCTTAGTTCCCATGGAATGATTATTGCTTCCAGGAGCGAGACCCCGCTGTGTGTGCTCAGCGCATCGCAGAGGCGATTTTCTCTGGAATGGAGGCATACATTCCACGTACTTTCTCTACTCCTAACGCTAAAAAGTCTTGGTTTAATCACGCTTCTTCTCGTGCTGTCAATGATACAGAGGCAGCTCACAAAAGGTACCAGAGCCTTCGAACTAATGCTAACCATTAACTTTACATTTCTGCCCGGAATCGTGCCAAATCTATTCTCCGACTAACCAAAAACTCTTTCATGAATAGAAAATGCCAAAACCTTTTTTTCTCTACTCTGCATTACTCAACTTCTTTTAATAGAAGAACCACTCCACAGGAACTTAACGATTCAAGGCTGGAGGCAACAGAACGCTTAGCCTCAGACTTTACTATTATTTCCGATTGGGGCAAGAGGAACGTGGTGTCCTTCAACGCCTCAAAAACACAGTTTCTCAACCTATCCACTCGACACAATCTTCCAAACAACTATCCTCTATTCTTCGACAACACTCAGCTATCACCTTCTTCAACACTAAACATTCTCGGTCTATCCTGAACTCAGAATCTCAACTGGAAACTGTATATCTCATCTCTTACTAAATCAGCTTCCGCTAGGCTGGGCGTTCTGTACCGTCTCCGCCAGTTCTTCTCCCCCCCACAGTTGCTATCAATTTACAGGAGCCTTGTCCGCCCTCGTATGGAGTATGCATCTCATGTGGGGGGGGCGTCCACTCACACAGCTCTCCTTGACAGAGTGGAGTCAAAGGCTCTTCGTCTCATCAACTCTCCTCCTAATACTGATAGTCTTCTACCTCTCAAATTCCGCCGCCATGTTGCCTCTCTTTCTATCTTCTGTCGACTTTTTCACTCTGACTGCTCTTTTGAACTTGCGAACTGCATGCCTCCTCCCCTCCCGTGGCCCTGCTGCACACGACTTTCCGCTCATGCTCATCCCTATACTGTTCAAACCCCTTATGCAAGAGTGAACCTGTATCTTCACTCTTTCAGCCCTCACGCTGGTAAACTCTGGAACAATCTTCCCTCATCTGTATTTCCTCCTGCCTACGACTTGAACTCTTTCAAGAGGAGGGTATCAGGACACCTCTCCTCCCGAAATTGACCTCTTTTTTTGGACACTCCTTTGATCTCTATTCAGGAGCAGTGAGTGTCGGGCTTTTTTTATATATTTTTTTCTTTATGCCCCTGTAATGTCTCCTTAACTGTAATATATATATATATATATATATATATATATATATATATATATATATATATATATATATATATATATATATATATATATATATATATATATATATATTGATTAGTGCTAAATTAAAGGTCTTGCTCTACTGTAAGTTGCCAGATAGCTACATGATATTCTCTTAAACTGCCGGTAAATAATAAGCATTAAATTGATAGCTAAAGTCTAAGCTATCCACACATATATTGACAAATACTGCTATTACTCACAGACAGCCTTTGCGTCGTCATTGAGGCAGATATGTATTATGTAAACAGTCGCTGCGCTTCAACACGAGTTTTCAATACGAGTCTATCCTTAAAATACGTTTTCTTCGTTATTTACGTTTTCTTTGAGTCGTGTTATTGGTAAACAAATTTGTAGAATAGAGAAAAATATATATATATGAGGCTTAAATCATGAATGTTTAGCAATAGATTGCATATAAAATAACTAAATGACTTAAAAAACACTTTGTGAATTATTTAAGGAGTATATTTAGTCATTAAATGCTTAACATTTTTTTTTTTTTTTTGAGGAAAATTTAAAACTCAAGCCAAGGCTGTCCACGCATATGTTGTCGTATAGCGCCTCACTGACAGGAGAAGGATGCTTGGACGGGTGATTTCTGACATCAGTGCCCTAAATTACGTAAGATAAGGCCATGTCCACACTTGCATCACGTCTGGTGGAGCGAAAGACTTTGTTTGGCCCATAAAAACCGTACTACATAGCGACAATCTCTCTCTCTCTCTCTCTCCATACACTCTGGCTTAACAGCAATGCCCGGCAACGTTACCCGGAGACCTCATGACTTATTAATACCATTGTGCAGGACATTACATGCCAAACAGAGCATCCTATCAAGAGGAGCTAAAATCTGGAATGACCTGCCGCAACACTTAAAAACTGATGAGAATATAAGATTGTTCAAATCTTAATTGATAAAAAGGCTTCTTAGTACCTATGAGAACTTATGATCACATTGATTTTTGTATTTGTTTTATAGTGTTTTTGAATGGTCCTTTGTGTGTTTTCACTCACATTATTTTTGCAAACTGCGTCTGATTGTTGTAAATTTCATTATTTCAATAACAATCAAGCTATTTTCAAGTTTTTATTTCACATGTACACTTTTTTTTTTGTTTTTTTTACAACAAAGGAGGCAGCTCGAGGGCACAAAAAAAAAACAATAAAAAACAGCCCGCTAATCGCTGCTCCCATAAAAGAATCAGAAGAGGTGGCCAAAAGCAAGGTCAAACTCGGGAGGAGAGGTGTCCTGAGACCCTCCTCTTGAAAGAGTTCAAGTGGTAGGCAGGAGGAAAAACAGATGAAGGAAGATTGTTCCAGAGTTTACCAGCGTGAGGGATGAAAGAGTGAAGATGCTGGTTAACTCTTGCATAAGGGGTTTGGACAGTATAGGGATGAGCATGAGTAGAAAGTCGTGTGCAGCGGGGCCGCGGGAGTGGGGGAGGAATGCAGTTAGCAAGTTCAGAAGAGCAGTCAGCGTGGAAATATCGATAGAAGATAGAAAGAGAGGCAACATCGCGGCGGAATTTAAGAGGTAGAAGACTATCAGTAGGAGGAGGAGAGCTGATGAGACGAAAAGCCTTAGCCCTCCACCCTGTCCAGAAGAGCTGTGTGGGTGGAGCCCCCCATACTCCATGCGAGGGCGGACAAGGGTCACAAGGCCCCTGCATATGGATAGCAACTGCGCGGGGGAGAAGAATTGGCGGAGACGATACAGAACGCCCAACCTCGAGGAAGCTGATTTAGCGAGAGAGGAGATATGAAGTTTCCAGTTGAGATTTTGAGTTAAGGATAGACCTAGGATGTTTAATGTTGAGGACGGTGACAGCTGAGTGTTGTCGAAGAATAGGGGATAGGTGTTTGGAAGATTGTGTCGAGTTGATAGGTGGAAAAATTGAGTTTATGAGGCATTGAAGGACACAAGGTTCCTTCTGCCGCAATCGGAAATGATAGCAAGGTCTGGGGTTAAGCGTTCTGCAGCCTCCACTCTGGAGTCGTGTACTTCCTGTTGTGATGGTCTTCTATTGAAAGAAGTTGAATAATGCAGAGTGGAGTCGTCGGCGTATGAGTGGACAGGACAGTTTGTTTTGGAAAGAAGATCATTGATGAATAACAAGAAGAGAGTGAGTGATAGGACAGAGCCCTGTGGAACGCCACTGTTGATAGGTTTAGGGAAAGAGCAGTGACCGTCTACCACCGCAGAGATAGAACGGCCGGAAAGGAAACTGAAGATAAAGGAACAGAGAGAGGGATAGAATCCGAAAGGGGGCAGTTTAGAAAGCAAAGACTGGTGCCAGACTCTATCGAAGGCTTTCGATATCTCTAGCGCAACAGAGAAAGTTTCACCGAAACGGCTAAGAGAGGATGACCAAGAGTCAGTTGAGAGAGCAAGAAGATCGCCAGTAGAACGCCCCTTGCGGAATCCATACTGGCGATCAGAAAGAAGGTTAGAGGTGGAAAGGTGCTTTTGAATCTTCCGGTTAAGGATTGATTTAAAAGCTCTAAATAGACAGGAAAGTAAAGTTATAGGGCGGTAGTTTGAGGGATTGGAACGGTCACCCTTCTTAGGCACAGGCTGTACAAAGGCATACTTCCAGCAGGAAGGAAAGGTAGATGTTGATAGGCAGAGACGAAAGAGTTTGACCAGGCAGGGTGCTGCCCCTTGAACTTCACACACACACACACACACACACACACACACACACACACAGAGCAGGGCGGCGCCAACTCCACCTCGGCCGCCAGATATCACCGCTAGATGGAGACACAGGACCATATTTTAAAACACATATTTGACAAGGCTTTCGTAGGATCTTAGGCTATTTCCAGGGGTAGTTTTATGTCCCTGGCGGTAGTTTGACCCATCTTCTGTACCGTGAACTTAAAAACACTTATTAGAACCCGATAGATCCTCTCTCTGACCATTGGAAATTGTTGATGTGAGAGGAGGAAGCGTCTGATAGCACCGACCACAGACCCGGCCGCCAGATAGAGACACAACCACGGCCGCCACATCAAGGGGGGAAAGTGTCGCCGCGTGTCTCACAAAGGGACGTAAAAACCGGAGCCACGAATTACACTCGCTGGTCGCAGGGCGCGGCTATCTAGTTTTACTTGGAGTTGGAAATCGAGTCACAGATGAAACGTCCATTTAATACGGGGAATTAGAAGCGTTTTGGGGCTGTATGTGTTTCTTGATCGTGGGCCATTCCTTTCCTCCTCATAAATCTACGAAAAAAAATATTAAACCTTAGAATTTGAAATCATGCTCCTATTTTTCTTTCAGTCCTTCTCTCTTTACTGTACAAGAGGATGTCATTTTACTCCTATATATTAAGGACTTCTTGAAACTGAATGTACGAGTATCTTGATTCTTGATGAAAAAATATTAAACCTCTGAATTCGAAATCATGGCAAGGCTTTATTTTATCTTTTTCTTCTTAGCTTTTAAACGTCAATTAGCTACTATGAGTTAGGATTTCTTGTTCTGCATTCTGCTTGTTCCATTTCATTCCGTTCCTCTTGATAAATCCACGGTGAAAAAATTACTATACCTCTGTGTTCGAAATGATGCTCCTCTTTTTAGTCCTGCCTTCTTTACTCTAATAAATGACGTCAATTTACAACTATTAATTAAGGGTTTCATGTTTTATATATCTCCTGCCTTGCTCACTCCGCTCCTCTTCATAAATCCACGATGAGTATTTTAAACCCCTAACTAAAAATCTGCTGGCCCGGGTTCGAACCCCGGCCTGGGCAATCGACATGTATTCCACCCAGCTGTTCATCCTTTTTTTCGGGCTGGTCGATAAATATTACTTAAGGACCCTCCGGGAAAGTAAAATGTGGTGACCTGGACATCACAATGGCCCTGCGTCGGGTTAATGGCTCCCTCCCACCACACGCTCAAAGGGTCAACGGGACGGAGATGAGCACCGCCGCTACGCGCAGCTGTAGCGTATGCTCCCAACTTTACCTTACCAACACTTATTAGCCGCCCGCTGCGAGGCTGTCTCCCCGCCGCCGTTATTACTTTGTCCGCTACACGCAGCACACCGCCGGCCCGGCACAACACACAGCGAGACTAATGGCTTATGGCGATTGTACTTTCGCTTCTACTTTCCCCGGGCACGGCAAGGAGGAAGGATTACGGTGCGGCCTTTCTTGCGTAAGTTACAACAACAGAAATCAACAACAGAAGAAAAAAATACAGAAATAAAAAAATTGAATAAAAGAAAAAAAGAAAAGAAAAGGAGAAAATAAATAGAATAAAAAATAGAAATAAAGTAAATAAATAAAATAGATAATAATAAAAACAATAAAAAAATAATAAATAAAAGATATATAAGACAAAATAAAAGTAGAAACTAAAAACGATAAAAAATAATAAATAGAAAATGAGAAAAAACAAAAATATATAAATAAACATAAATAAAATAAGATAAATACACCGTCGCAACGTGATATTTGCTGTTTCAAAATATTTCTTCTTATAATATTCCTGAGCGTGTATTAGCAGCGCCTTCACACGTGTCCGCGTCTCGCCTATGGAAGAGTCTTTAGGAAGTTTTATCTCTTAAGAAGTATTAGCTCGCATCTTTTATAGTCTATTTTTAAGCTCGTGTTAAGATGCGAGGCAAAGTTAGTTCATTATAATAAAACCTGCACACACACACACACACACACACACACACACACACACACACACACACACACACACACACACACACACCCTCCCTCTACCCCACACACATAGACAGACAGGAAGATACACACAACAACTACATTTACAACAACAACAACAACTCCCTTGACCACCAAAGTCCCACAGTCTGTTAGTTAAAGTTACCGTCCGGGCTACTGACTACAGCACGGCGATGGGTGGGAGTGTCCCCCGCGCCGACACCCCGACCCACCAGCCCCCAGGTGGCTGTAAACAAATTAAGAGTGCAGCGCCGCGGGCTGCCCCTAAAGTGATCCCAAGGTGTCCGCGCGTGCATTAGGTCTTCCCTCACTGGCCCATTATTCTCTTAAACATTTGGTAAGACTTTTCTTGAGGATCTGTTAGCATTTCCATGTGTAGTTTTATGAGCCTAGTGTTAGTTTGACAAGACTTCTGCACCATTAACGCTAAAACACTCATGAGAACCCGACCAATAAAAAGCTTAAAGTGCTCCCAAGGTGTCCGCGCTGGCATAAGGCTGTCCCTCACTGGCCATACTCTTAAACGTTGCGGGGTTTAAACACATATATAAGATAAGGTTTTTGTAGAGGTTGTGTTAGTATTTCCATGGGTAGTTTTATGAGCCTACTGATAGTTTGACAAAGTTTTGCACCATGGGGAGGCTGTGACTGAGTGGTCAGCGTTCGGGCGCGGGGTCCAGGAGGACGAAAGTTTGTCACGCCCGCTGCTACAACCAAGCTGGCAATTTTACAGTCATCGCCGAGTGGCCTAAGACTACCCACATGCTGTCCTGAAGGCCGCCTATCAACCCGGACTCTAGATTCTCTCTAAAAGAGACTTAAAGATGAGCTCCGAGGGGTAGCAGCAAGAGCCAAGCAAGATGGCGCAACTATAAACACTTCCCTGCGTCATTACGGACTGGGGACGACCACCATGGCCCACCAAGAAAGCTTACTGGTGCCATAGGCAAAACGAAAAAATAAAAAACTGAAAAACACTTATGAAAACCCAAGTAATCTCCTCTGTGTCCTCTGGAGATAGTTGCTGTGAGAGTCGAAAGCGACTAGAAATACGAGCCACTTGGCCTTTGGAAGCAAATGATGTTAAAAGCCGAAAGTGTCTGACAATACGTTTCTCATCCACGCCCTCTAGACACATACACAGAAAACACAAGAGAATATGAAGGAAAAGAAAAAAAAACTTAAGAAACACCGCCACTCCGAGCACAAGGAGGCAAAGGGTGCGTGTGATGGACAGTCCAACAGGTTACGAGACCAAGGATTCCTCATTCAAGGATAGGATGTGACACGGCGCGTAGGTATTCTCCATGATGACAAGTCCAGTGTAGCTTGCAGGGCTGTGTGTGTGTGTGTGTGTGTGTGAATAGAATAGAATAGAATAGAATGCATATATTGCTTAGACTTTTACGAAAAAAAGTATGGAGCACAGCCCCTGTATAACAAGTTATATCATTGAGTCTTTATCTAAACAGCCTCAGAACTAATTTAATAAACTGAGCCAAATTGCTTAGCATGTGCACATTTTTGCTTTGCATCATTTTAACATATTTTCTGTGATTTGGATTTACTCTGTAATGCTCTGGTATGTACTTGTTTCTCAGCTGTATAACATCTTCATTTTCACATTTAAACAGAACGTGATATTCATCCCCTATTTGTTCACCATTACATTTATCACAATACCGTTCTTCTCTTCTAATATCACGGTACCTACCACTAACAACCGGTAACCGGTTACTTCCTGTGCGAAACTTACTTATATTAATACGGTTTGTTTTATGGGGAGGCGGTGGCTGAGTCGTCATAGTAACGGCCCCGTGTTCAGGAGGACGCGAGTTCAATCCCCGCCCGGTGCCACCAAGCTGGGATTTTTCAGCCGCCGCCGAGTGGCTTAAAACTACCCACATGCTGTCCAGAAGACCACCTATCAACCCGGACTCTAGATTCTAGGATCAAAGATGAGCTCTGGGAGGGCAGCATGAGCCAATGCAAGATGGCGCCACTATAAACACTCGCCTGCGCCAGAACGGGCTGGGCCGACCATCAGGACCCACCGGAAAGAAGCCTTGGACCGACCATCAGGATCCACCGGGAAGAAGCCTACCGGCGCAATAGGCCACAATGTAAAAAAAAAAAAAAAAAAAAAGAAAAATGTTTAACAAGGTAATCCTCAATCTCATAAATTTCTTTATACATACTGTAACTACTACATATGCCTTTTGTTGTTATATTCCTATACCAAGTTGATATCCATAAATCTTTCAACCTCTGCTCAGCAGTCTTCCTAAACCACTGAACATTGTTGATGATTTGTGACTGCCATACACCTGACAGACCACATTCAATACATATACGTGTTATACAGTCCAACCATGGCGATATAAAAGTACCAGACATATATAAGTGCAATAAACATGTGTACATAACATAACTCAGCTTAGTATTTTTTCCCGTAATTACCCTTGACCAATAATTTATCATCCTGCATTTTATACATATTTCCAGTGGATACATTCCTGATTCCCCATATACAATGTCCGTACTTGTATACCTATGTACATACATTACATATTTAAGATACCTCTGTAAAGATTCCAGTTCCCTTATAATGTCATAACCCCATATTTTGCAAGCGTAAGTCGCAACTGTCACCACCAAATTACCGGTACATTTCTAATTGTATATCAAATGGCAAATCATATTTTCGAGAAGTCCCAATCAATGGATACATGGCCTTAGTTGCGTGGTCTTTAAGTTCTAGTTGCCCTTTCCTAAACCGTACATTATAACTGAACAATATACCCAGTTGTTTATATTCTCTTACTGCCTCTATTTCCTCCTCACCATCCTTGAAATTGTAATTACTGGTTGCAACTCTACCCCTACTGAGAATTACTATTTCAGTTTTACTATAATTTACCTTTAATTTCCACTCTAAACAATACCTGTGAAGTGATACTAAAGCTACCTTCATGTTTTGCTCGCTATCACACAAAATAACAGTATCATCTGCGTACATAATCACCAATAATCTGAGATACGTGTTTACAAGGTCATCATTGAAATTACAATTATACTCTATAAGTTTTCCCTGCAGGTCATTAACATAGAAAGCGAATAACAATGGTGATAGGTTTTCACCTTGCCTCACTCCCATATTGCAAGTAAATGTTTCAGACAACTGTTGGCCAACCATTACACATGACTTGTCATTAAAATACATACTACGAATAACATTTAGTATCTTACCATTAACATTATTATTTACAAGTTTAAACCATAGACCTTCCTTCCATACCATATCAAAAGCCTTTTTATAGTCAATATATAAACAAAATAATTTCATCATTTTCCACTGAAACAAGTCAACAACGCACTTGAGTAAAAAGATATGATCTAGTGTGGAATATTCCTCACGAAAGCCTGCTTGTTTTTTTTTTTTTGGTTTTTTTACAACAAAGGAGGCAGCTCAAGGGCACACAAAAAAAGAAAACAATAATAAAAAAAAAGCCCGCTACTCGCTGCTCCTAAAGTAAAACAAAAGAGGTGGCCGAAAGGAAGATCAAATACAGGAGGAGAGGTGTCCTGATGCCCTCCTCTTGAAAGAGTTCAAGTCGTAGGCAGGAGGAAATACAGATGAAGGAAGATTGTTCCAGAGTTTACCAGCGTGAGGGAAGAAAGAGTGAAGAAGCTGGTTAACTCTTGCATAAGGGGTTTGGACAGTATAGGGATGAGCATGAGTAGAAAGTCGAGTGCAGCGGGGCCGCGGGAGGGGGGGAGGCATGCAGTTAGCAAGTTCAGAAGAGCAGTCAGCCTGGAAATATCGATAGAAGATAGAAAGAGAGGCAACATTGCGGCGGAATTTAAGAGGTAGAAGACTATCAGTATGAGGAGGAGAGCTGATGAGACGAAGAGCCTTAGCCTCCACTCTGTCCAGAAGAGCTGTGTGAGTGGAGCCCCCCCACACATGAGATGCATACTCCATACGAGGGCGGACAAGGCCCCTGTATATGGACAGCAACTGTGCAGGGGATAAGAACTGGCGGAGACGGTACAGAACGCCCAGCCTCGAGGAAGCTGATTTAGTAAGAGATGAGATATGAAGTTTCCAGTTGAGATTTTGAGTTAAGGATAGACCGAGGATGTTTAGTGTTGAGGAAGGTGATAGCTGGGTGTTGTCAAAGAATAGGGGATAGTTGTTTGGAAGATTGTGTCGAGTGGATAGGTGGAGAAACTGTGTTTTTGAGGCGTTGAAGGACACCAGGTTCTTCTTGCCCCAATCGGAAATAATAGTAAGGTCTGAGGCTAAGCGTTCTGCAGCCTCCAGCTTTGAGTCGTTAAGTTCCTGAAGGGTGGGTCTTCTATTAAAAGAAGTTGAGTAATGCAGAGTGGAATCATCGGCGTAGGAATGGATAGGACAGTTCGTTTTGGAAAGATCATCAATGAACAACAGAAAAAGAGTGGGAGATAGGACAGAACCCTGTGGGACACCACTGTTAATAGATTTAGGGGAAGAACAGTGACCGTCTACCACGGCAGAAATAGAACGGTCAGAAAGGAAACTGGAGATAAAGGTACAGAGAGAAGGATAGAAACCGTAGGAGGGTAGTTTAGAAAGCAAAGATTTGTGCCAGACCCTATCAAAAGCTTTTGATATGTCCAGCGCAATAGCACAAGTTTCACCGAAACGGCAAAGAGAGGATGACCAAGAGTCAGTTAAGAAGGCTAGGAGATCACGAGTAGAACGCCCCTCGCGGAACCCATACTGGCGATCAGATAGAAGGTCAGAAATGGAAAGGTGCTTTTGAATCTTCCGGTTAAGGATTGATTCAAAAGCTTTAGATAGACAAGAAAGTAAAGCTATAGAACGGTAGTTTGAGGGATTGGAGCGGTCACCCTTCTTAGGCACAGGCTTTATGAAGGCATACTTCCAGCAAGAAGGAAAGGTAGATGTTGACAGGCAGAGGCGAAAGAGTTTGACCAGGCAGGGTGATAGCACGGAGGCACAGTTTTTAAGGACAATAGGAGGCACTCCATCAGGTCCATAAGCCTTCTGAGGATTGAGGCCAGAGAGGGCACAGAAAACATCATTTTGAAGAATCTTTATAACAGGCATAAAGGAGTCAGAGGGGGGATGAGTAGGAGGAATATGCCCAGAATCGTCCAGAGTGGAGTTTTTAGAAAAAGTTTGAGAGAAGAGTTCAGCCTTAGAGATAGATGAGACGGCAGTGTTGCCGTCAGGACTGAGGAGTGGAGGGGAAGATGAAGAAGTGAAGTTGAAGGAGATGTTTTTGGCTAGATGCCAGAAGTCACGGGAAGAGTTAGAGAAAGCAAGGTTTTGACATTTTCTATTAATGAAAGAATTTTTGGTTAGTCGGAGAATAGATTTGGCACGATTTCGGGCAGAAATGTAAAGTTCATAATTAGCATTAGTTTGAAGGCTCTGGTACCTTTTGTGAGCTACCTCTCTATCATTGACAGCACGAGAACAAGCGTAATTAAACCAAGTGTTTCATTGATGATGTTTTGATCGTCGGAATACTGTTTGAGACTGTCGTTAAGAATGGACGTAAACAATTTCCCCATTCAGCTCAAAAGGGTAATACTTCGGTAGTTATTTGCATCATTAACGTCTCCCTTGTTTTTATAAAGAGGTATTATAACGCCAGTGAGCCACTCCAATGGAAAGACACCTGTGTCAAGGATCTTTTTGAATAGTTCAACATATAAAGGGCAGAGCAAGTCTTGTGTACATTTTATATATTCATTAATGATGTCACTACCAGGAGACTTGCCGTTTTTCAGTTTACCAATACAACGCTTTATTACAGAATGTGTTATAGGGTTGTTAAGTGCGGGCGAGTCAGCGTCACTGTTAGTTTCCTAATCAGTTCTCTCGTTTGTATTACTATCGTCGTCCTCTGTGTAGAGCAATTTAAAGTGGTCATAAAATTTCTCGAGTAGTATGTGATTATTTTTCTCTACTTTGCTCTTTTTAGAATCTTCCAGTATGCCTTTGCGTCTTTAGTTTTGCTTGCTCTTAATTGCTGAAGTATATTACCATTACCTTTATTCCTTACCCTCTTTAGTTCTCTTTTATAATTTCTAATTTTTAAGCATAGCTGTATTTTTTTTTTTTTTTTTTTACGTTGTTGCCTATTGCGCCGGTAGGCATCTTCCCGGTGGGGCCTGATGGTCGGCCCAAGGCGTCTTCCAGGTGGGGCCTGATGGTCGGCCCAGCCCGTTCTGGCGCAGGCGAGTGTTTATAGTGGCGCCATCTTGCATTGGCTCATGCTGCCCCCCGGAAGTCGTTCTTGACTCGCTTGGACGGCTTCCTCTAGAGTCCGGGTTGATGGGTGGTCTTCAGGACAGCATGTGGGTAGTTTTAAGCCACTCGGCGGTGACTGAAAAATCCGAGTGGTAGCGTGGGGATTCGAACCCGCGTCGTCCATCACGCGGTGAATGTGAGCCCAGTACGCTACCACCTACGCCACCGCCTACCCAAACACGTAACAGTATTCTTTTGTCTGTTATATTTATTCTTAGCCTTGTGATACTCTTTCCTGCTGTTGTAGCATTGTTTGTCATACCCTCCCATATTTGCATTATTGCTCTTCTTTATATATTTTTTGCTAAACTGTGGAAAATCTTTCAATGCAGGGTCAATCAAGACACGCTTTAACTGATCATTTGCATCATCAACTGATAATTTGTCAAAATTCATTATAAGTTCATTCACCTTACTCTTATCAATATTTTTCTCATACTCAATTTTCCGTTCATTTCTCCATCTGCCTGGCCTCAAACAAACTGCTTCACTCATTTTATTGCCAGTCTCGCGCGCTTTGCTTCCCACACCTAAAAATTCCAAACAAATATGCAAACCACGATGAACATCTGAATATAATGGTTCAAAGTCTAACAGCCGAAAACTCTTAAGAAATCGGACAACATTCCGAGTACCAATAACATAGTCTGTGACTGTATTGTAAGTGGTAGTAAACTTACCAATACCACGGTCTTCACCCATTCTCCCATGAAAGATAATTGCATTGTTATTCTTACAGATTTCTATCAATTTTTTACCATAAGAATTTCTATCTGGGGTGTTGTCTTGATTACATCTGTTCTCTGAAAAGCCTGCCTTTCTTAAAATATCACAAATATCTTCTATTGGAGAAATATATTCATTAACATCATTCACTAATTCATTACCGTCACTCACTGAGGCAATGTCAGAGAAAGTGGCGGTATGAGCATTGAAATCACCACTAACAATATGATATCCATCATTGTTTGACAAGAAAAGATTATCCAACTCATCGAAATTTTCAGGTTTACCATACCGCGAGTGGCTGGGTGGAATATACGCACCAGTAATTAAGAGGTCATTTTCTAGTCCCACACTCGTTCCATTCACACAAATACTCAATAAAGCCTCATAATCTCCCTGAACTTTTTTCCACACAAATTTTACATCATTTTTTACAGCAATTAGTAGATCCCCTGACTTAAATCTGCTTAAAGCATATCGGTTTTTATAGACAATGTCATACCCAATTTCTTTCATTTTAATACTTACATTGTTCATATCTGCATCATCACACTTGAGTCTGAGACATACAAATAACATCATAACATTTAAGAAGCCCAGTAAACTCGTCCACAAATAATTTTGATTTTAGGCCACATACCTTAAGTGATAATAAATTAATTGTACATAAATTTTGTGCTATAGTGTCAGGTATGGGTGGGTGTGTCTCTGTGAGTGTAGTCTGTGTGGATGAATCAGTGTGCGTACCCGCTGTTATCTGTATGTGCTTCGTACTGTGTGCAGCTTGTGTGGGTATGGTGTCGTCTATAGTACTGGGAGTAGTAACAACTTTATACTCAGAATTGCGTAGGTCATCTTGGATGTGCTGCACTCCAACTCGACCCTACTTGATTATATGATCTAGTTTGAGCCTCTTCCAATCTGGAGAAGTTATCCCCACCTTGCCAAGTTCATCAGGAGTAGTTATTTCAACTGGTCTGTCCCTATCCGCCATCCATGCTAGAATCCTCCCATCTCTAGTGGTTACATTACTTACTGCAGCCTGTTCCTTAACTATTTTGAGCATGGTGGCCCTCAAAGGTGTTAAATCCTCGTTGATGAATATTTTCTTCTGTTTCTTTCTCAGCTCCTCCTTATTACTTAGCACTGCGTTGCGTTTCTTACGAAGGCAAAATCACACTATCACAGGCCTACCTCCCTCACCTGCTTTCTCCAAGCGATGAGCGATGATGTCATTGGCCCCGAGCTTAACTCCTACATCCGCAGCCACCTCCATCACTTTAGCCTGTAGGATGTCCTCGTCCTCCTCTGGGTCATCTTCTAATCCAAATATCCGCAAGTTGTCTCTCCTCGTATACTGTTCTAGCCGGTCACAGGCGTAGCGTTGTAGCAAGTTAATCCTTTTTGTCTCAGTAGATGTACTAAGTAATTTTTCTGTGAAATCCTTTATTGCTGTAGACACGGCATTAGACACAGCAACAGATATGATATTCGCGATGCCTGGCAGGACCGTGGCAACCACATCCTTCACTGTTTTGGTCCCCTTGATGGATTCAGGAGTCAGGCTCTCGAGCTCGGCGTCCACTTTTTCCTTAACGAGCTGTTCCAAGTCCTTGTTTGGGTGTTGCTGAGCCATTTCACTTCTTACTTGGGCTGCAAAAGCTGCTTTCACTTTGTACACATGCCACTTTTACAGTTCACTTGTGATTGTAAAAGTCCCTTGTAGAATGAGTGTGGACTCTGCGTTGTGTATGTAGTGCTGGAAAACTGCTTTGGCTAGGAGTTGTCTCAGGCACGTCCTGTCGGTGCTGTTGTTGTGTGTGTGTGTGTGTAAATTTAGTGGTCGGCATTACTTACTATCTTAAACACACACACACACACACACACACACACACACACACACACACACACACACACACATACACACACACAAACTAAAATCCTGCATTCAACAACTAAGTAAACACACACACACACACACACACACACACACTAAAATCCTGCATTCAACAACTAAGTAAACAAACACACACACACACACACACACACACACACACACACACACACACACACACACACACACACACACACACACACAGGGACAATATCGGATAATGTTTTGTGCGATCGGAGAGGAAATACATCAGACGAATATAGCAGCGTTGAGTTCCATGACCAAATTCTCACACAGGAAGAGGAGGAGGAGGAGGAGGAAAATGCCGACGAGGAGGAGGATGAGGAGGATATGGAAGTGAGGAAAGAGAGTGAAGAGATGGAAAACGATAAGAGGGATGGGGAGAAGAGAATAACGAGAGAGAAATGGGTTTAGGGATTATATCAAGGGGAGGAGCAGAGTGGAGGACGCGAGGAAGAGGCGAGCTTGCCACACACACAAGGAAAAAATGGAAAAATGAACCAGCAATATTTTCATCCATGCTTTCATATACCAAACATAACTATACATACCAACTTTTTCGTGCCATTCATAACATATCCATACGACAATAATGATATACTTTTGAACGGATATTTTTTGTACTTATATATAACATCAACGTACGCCAATATTTGTACGAAGAGACATATATACCAATACAGAAAACAATAGCCCTGTAGATCTTTGAATGAGTAAAAGATAAGAAAGGTGGATGGTAGATAACTCTCTCTCTCTCTCTCTCTCTCTCTCTCTCTCTCTCTCTCTCTCTCTCTATCTATCTATCTATCGAGAGAGAGAGAGAGAGAGAGAGAGAGAGAGAGAGAGAGAGAGAGAGAGAATATCATCATTAAGATAAACTCATCATTTATTATTATTTATCATTCAGCGTATCTCCATACGTATTAATTATGCACCTCCTATCTCCTTATGACTACGAGAATACTCCGGCACTAACATGGATTTTAGGACAGTGCGGCGAAAGAAGGAGCGCATCAAGTCACCACTGTAACCTAACCTAACCTCATCATTTTGCATCTCCCTCCATCTACCACGCACGAGCATACCCTTACACAACATATACTTTTGGGTGAGCGCAACCTGAGGAAGATCGGATCAAAACACCATCGAAGCCAAACTAATCACTATCACTCAACGTCTCCCTCTATCTGCCTTTTTAACGTGGCTGAAGGTGAGGCTCATCTTCGTGTGCGCCTCAGTTCAGCTCCCCATCTGCCTCCCGCACCACAAGCATTAGAATAAGCCAATACAAACATCCTCCTATCCAGACACCACGTTATCACACGGCAACGCAGGTCCTCTACGTCCACACATCACACACTCGTAAGGGCAGCAGATGAACACTAGCGGCAAAGGGTCCTCATGTGTGTGTGTGTGTGTGTGTGTGTGTGTGTGTGTGTGTGTTTTATCAATGGCACCTCCGCAGCCTAGTTCCGTCCCATCCTCGCCCAGCCAGCACCAATAAGGGGACCGTACACAGCGACAAAGCGTTAGCCGGGCATGCAAATGAGAGGCGGCTGAGGGGCGGACGAGGGAAGGCAAATCACGGCGGCCCAGCGAGAGAGGGAGACTGACGATACTTTAATTGAAAGACTGCCGCTGGGTGATGCCGGGATGGCGATGAATATTGGCGTCGTTATGTATAGGGAATGGATGGTCTTGAAGGATTAAGGAGGGATATTAGAACTCTCTTACTCTATGAATGAATGAAGAGAGGAAGGAAGGAAAGAAGGGGGAAGGAAGGGAGCAAGGGGAATCAGAACTCTTTTACTCAATGAATGAATGAAGAGAGGAAGGAAGGAAAGAAGGAAGAAGGAAGGAAGGAAGCAAGGGGAATCAGAACTCTTACTCTATGAATGAATGAAGAGAGGAAGGAAGGAAACAAGGAAGAAGGAAGGAAGGAAGGAAGCAAGGGGAATCAAAACTCTTACTCTATGAATGAATGAGTAGTGAATGTAGAGAAAGAGAGAGAAAGAACGAAAAGATGTAAGCATTTGAATATAAACTGCCAGGGCGTGCTAGGATGATGCTGTATGAAGGCGTTGTTATGTATGGAGTGGATGGCCATGCTGGATTACGGAGGGAAGACATACTTATATTACTCCATGAATGAACGAGGGGGAAGGAAAGAAGAAAGGCAGACAGAAGAAAAAAAGATGTACGGATTTAATCATAAACTGTAAGAAAGCGAGCTCAGAACTATTAGTCAATATATGAAGGAAGGAAGGAATAGGGATGGAAAAAATAAGGAAGGAAAGAGAAAGAAAGAAAAATGTAGGTACGTATATATCTATGAAGTATAAAACCAAAATCAGACCTCTCAATCCACAAATCAATGAATGAAAGAATGAGGAAGGAAAGAAGGAATAAAAGAGGAAGAAATAAAAAAAGAAATACGCATTAACCCATAAACTATAAAAGCGAAACAGACCTCACATAATCCATATACAAAAGAATGAGGGAATAAATGAACATAAGTAAAGGATGATGAAAGAAAAAAGGGAAAGAAAAGTGATGAATGAAGAAATAAAGAAGGGAAAGAAATTGAAGAAAAAAAAGGACGATGACGAAGAGGATAAGAGAAGGGAAAAGTAGAAAAAAACATAGGAATTTACCTACAAAATCTCAGAACCCCCAAAAACATGAATAACCGAAAACAGGCTGTGAAGGAAACGAAACTGCAGGGGCCCAAGGTTATTCCGGGCTAACAGTTTTCCTTCTGAGCCAGGTGTTTTGCTCCCCCCCTTTTCACAGTGTAGTCAGGAGAAGCGATACGCAAGATGTTAACTCCGTCTTTAATATGCACTTCAGCTCGCACAGCCCACGGGAGACAGGTAGGACGGCCGGTGTGGTAAGGCCGCTCACACAGCCCACGGGAGACAGGTAGGACGGTCGGCGTGGTGAGGCCGCTCATACAGCCCACGGAAGACAGGTAGGCAGGCCGGCGTGGTAAGGCCAGCAAGGGCGGCCCGGGTATTCGGTCTCGGGGCCAACAGTGTCTTCCCCTGGTAGACCGCTGCGGTGCTACGGCTGATTGATGGAGGGCAGTGCCGGGCCGGGCGTAACGCGGCAGCAGCCTCAGGTGGAGGACCTGTTAGGTGGTGAAGGGGAGCCAGTGCCTAGCGAGCTGGCTCGACCGAGTCCTGGAGTCGTCTCTCGTCCTCAGCGCACTAACGTCCGAGGTTGCTTCGGCTGCTGACGTCAGGGCCCCCACTCGCGCCGGTGGAGCTCGGGCAGGGCGTTCGAGGCGTTCCGCTGCGGGTAGTGAAGCCTCGCCCGGGATGAGTGTAGGTCGAGTGAGGTGTTCCGGAGCTATGTTTGGAGTCGAAGAGTTAATAGTTGTCTTCCCTTTACACAGGCAAGGAAAAAACTCACAAAACAAAAGAATAACGGGATTGAGTGAACAGATAAATGAAGGACAGAAGGGAAAGAGAAGGATATAACTGGTGAATGAAAAAAAAAGAGACGGCAAAGAAAAGGGGGAAGAAGAAGAAGAAAACTAAAAAAAGACATACGAATTTATATATAAAATATCACACCCCAAAAAACTCCCTGAAAGGAAACGGAAGACACAAGAACAATAAAAGAACACAAACACGGAACTGTATTTCATTTTTATTTTTATTATTTTTTTTATTATTTTTTGTGTGTGTCTGTAAGGGAAACACAAGCCACAAATTTATCCTGCAAGATCAGCAAACCAAATTCTTGCTTCCGGGGGTGCGGCGCGGCGCCATACATATACATTAACTTTCTTCTCGCCTCCCAACCTGATGCGAGACTCCTGCGCTTCGAGGTGAGGGAAGACCAAGGGAAGGTGTGATAAAAGGGCTGCCAAAACAAAATCCAGCCACGGTATGTGGATTTGGGAGCAAGAAACAGATGATAAGTGTTTGGTCCATATTCCGCCCGTCTGAATCTGTCTCGCGGTGAGGGAAGACCAAGGAAGGTATATTGAAAGGTCTAAGAAAACATAATCCTGTCACGTTATCTATCTAGTTGGAAGCAAAGCGAAAAGAATATGTTTTAGGCCAGTATTCCAACCTGATATGATTCTTCTGCTCGTGTCCCGAGGTGAGGGAAGACTAAGGGAAGGTGTACTATAAGGTCTACCAAAACAAACTCCAGGCAAGTCATTTATAATAGCAAGGCGAAGTTAATGACGTTTTAGGGTTTTTATTCCAACCTGATTTGATTCTTCTCCTTCTGCCTCGAGGTGAAGGAAGACTAAGGGAAAGTTTAATATAAGCACTGGGGAAAAAAATCTAATCACGTTATTTGTACTTTAAAGCAAGGCGAAGATAATGAGTTTTAGGCCAATATTCCAACCCCACTTCTACGCTTCTGTCTCTAGGTGAGGGAAAGACAAAGGGAAGGTATAAAATAAGGTCTAGCAAAACAAATCCAGCAACGTTATTTGTAGTAGGGAACAAGACAGTTTTTGGCCCTTATTCCAGCCTGATATGATTGTTCTGCTTGTGTCTCAAGGTGAGGGAAGGCCAAAGGAAGGTATGTAATAAGGTCTAGCATAGCATAATCCAGCCACGTTATTTATAGTTTGAAGCAAGACGAATATAATTAGTTTTTTGGCCATTATTCCAACCTGATATGATTTTTCCCCTTCTGTCTCGAGGTGAGGGAAGACCAAGGGAAGGTTAAATATAACCTCTAGCAAAACAAAATCCAGCCACAGTATTTTTTTGTAGCTAGAGGCAGAAAGAAGAGGATGAGTTTTTTGGGTCCATACTCCAAAACATTTCGGGATTTACACATTTCCCCGAAGTTGGTAAGGCTTTCCAAGAGGCTGTTGTTGTCTTTCCATGGGTAGTTTTGTGAGCCTTGTGATAGTCTGCCAAGGCCGAACGTGAAAACACTCATGAAAACCCGACTAATCTCCTTTGTGGCCTTTGGAAACAGACAAAATAACAAACAAACACATATAGATAGACTGATATACTGATAGACAAACTGAGATAGATAGATAAAATTAAAACTATCCCAACAGCTTTCAATGGAAAAATATCAAACAAACACACATATAGATAGACTGATATACTGATAGACACACAGAGATAGATAGATAGATTAAATCAAAACTACTTCAACAGCTTTCAGTGCAAAAATATCAAACAAACACACATATAGATAGACTGATATACTGATAGATACACACAGAGATAGATAGATGGATTAAATGAAAACTATCCCAACAGCTTTCAGTGCAAAAATATCAAACAAACACACATATAGATAGACTGATATACTGATAGATACACCCATAGATAGATAGATGGATAAAATGAAAACTATCCCAACAGCTTTCAATGCAAAAATATCGAGTGTTCCTTAACTAGTTCCAGAAGAAAAGAAGAGAATGTCGGAAATGGAAATTCAAATGTAATGGAAAAAGTCTCGGCCACACGGAGGAGGAGGAAAGAAAGAAGGTCGGGTAAGGATTCTCCCTCACGCTGCCCCCCCGACCCCCTTGTTTCCTGCCAAAAAGTTAGTTCATAGCTTTTTTTCGTGCCCGGTGACTGTGTGTGGCTGCCTTTCTTTTACGTATAATTGTTGTGCAGGAGTTATAACGTTATTTTTTTACAGTAAAGGAAGCAGCTCGAAGGAAAAAGAATAATAAAAAAAAGCCCGCTAAGCACTGCCCCTGTAAAGACTTCAGAAGAGTGGCCAAAAGAGAGGTCAATTTCGGGAGGAGAGATGTCTCAATACTCTCCTCTTAAAAGAATTCAAGTCAAGCAGGAGGAAATACAGACGAAGATAAATTGTTCCAGATTTTACCAGTGCGAGGGATGAAGGAATGAAGATGCTGGTTAACTCTTGCATAAGGGATTTGGACAGTATAAGGATGAACTACAGTAGAAAGTCGAGTGTAGCGGAACCGAAAGAAAAAGACTACTCCAAAAACGTCGAGCTTCTTAGAGACAAACGAAAGGCATATTAACAAAACGTCGTGGGGGAAAGATCAATTCAATAACGTCGAGTTTCTTACCAAGACAGACAATAGATATATTAACGAAACGTCGTAGGAGAACAAATACTTCACTATCGTCGAGCTTCTCAGACAGACAAAAGATATATTAACAGAACGTCTTGAGAGAGCAACTACTTCCATAACGTCGAGACTCTTAAGAAACAATAGATATATTAACAAAAAGTGGTAGGAGAACAAATACTTCACTAACGTCGAGATTCTTAGACAGACAAAAGATATATTAACAAAACGTCGTGAGAGAACAACAACTTCCTTAATATCAGGTTTCTTATGCAGAGAGAGAGATGGAATTGGAAATTTTTCTTCGGCAATAAACTGGAAAAAAAAAATCCGTTACCCACACGATGAGATGATGCATAGCCAACCTTAGTACATCGGAGTTGAAGAAAAATTATTGCAATGTTCATAAATCAGAATGTGTTTACCCACTCTACTTATACTCTCCTAATAACATGAATGAGCTACAGTCAGCCATGCAGCAACACACATTCCCTTCGCCACACGCTTGTCATGCATAGAAGAGCGGCTGGATATTGTTTTCTTTGACCTTGTAATATATGATATACCTTCCCATGGTCTTCCCTCACCTCGAGACACAAGCAAAAGAATCGTATCAGGTTGGAGTAAAGGCCAAAAACTCATTATATTCGTCTTTCTTCAAACTATAAATAACGTGGCTGGGTCACGTTTTCTTAGGCCTTTCAATATACCTTCCCTTGGTCTTCCCTCACCTCGAGACACAAGCAGAAGAATCATATCAGGTTGGAATAAAGGCCAAAAACTCATTATATTCGCCTTGCTTGAAACTATAAATATCGTGGCTGGAGTTTGCTTTGCAGACCTTATTTTATACCTTCCTTTGGTGTCCCGGAGCCACACACACACACACACACACACACACACACACACACACACACACACACACACACACTCTAACAGCAGCCTCCCAGGAAACATATGGCAGGGCATTAGTGGGTGGCGTTGTTAATCCACGCTACGCAAGGATTAATGGGCCCCTAGAGTGAGTGCCTGCTCTTCCACCTCAATCCGTTGTATTGGCGTGCATCATGTCTTTTATATTACCTAACTCAGCAAGGGTAAATGGACCCCTATAGTGAATGCTTCCTCCTCCATTTGAGTCTCTTTTGTTAAATCCAGGTTACAAACATGAATAATGGACCCCTATAGTGTTTCCTCTTCCCTCTGAATTAGTTGTGTTCGTGTGAGTCTGTTCATTACCTAACTCAGCAAGGATCAATGGAGCCCTAAAGTGACTGCCTATTCCAGACTTCCTACGTTCTTATTTTCTTATGTAACCCTGTAATGCCTCCTCTACCATATTTCTTTGTTCTCCTATATCACGCCTTTATCGTTCCCCAGCTCATGTTAACCTTACCATATAAGCAAGTTAGATGTATAGTAATAGAAAGTAGCAGTAAGGTATCAGCGTAGGTCTTGTATAACTCATAGAGGGAATACCAAACACGCGAGTTAGATGTATAAGTAATAGAAAGTTTAAGTCAGGTAGAAGCGTAGGTCTTGTTTAACTCATGAAGGGAAACAACAACTCCGAGACATAAATATTCGTTCTTGCTTGATAGAAAAGTCTTGTAGAGAGGTCTTGTATATCTCATAGACTTAAATATCTCGGAAACAACTATAATCGACATCAAAGCATAAATGGAAGTCGTGTTTACTCATATAGTGAAGTATCTCAGAAACATTTATATTCATTCCAGCTTGATAAGCTAAAGTGCGAGCAAAGTATTTATAGAAGTCTTGTGTATCTCGTAAAGTGGAATAATAACACGGAAAACACTAATACTCGTGCTTGTTTGATAAAAGAAAACCGAAACTAAAGCATAAATATGACTCTTGAATGACTAATAGAGTGGTGGATGAGTGTAACAGGCTTGGCAGTCGTTCTGTGGATGCCAATACAATAGATACATTCAAGAAAAGGTTGGTTAAATTTATGGATGGTGAGGTTAGGTGGGGTTAGGCTTACAGGAGCTGCCTTATATAGGCCAACCGGCCTCTAGTAGACTCCTTACGTTCTTATGTTCTTATGAAACATTTATATTTCAGTTTCCTCGATAAAGACAAATACAGTGATACCAAAACATAAATATAAATCTTGTATATCTCAGTGTGAAGCATTTAGTAAACATTATTATTTCTGCTTACTCGATAAATAAAGTGATACCCAAACATAAACAGAAATCTTGTATATCTCGAAGAGTGAAAAATATAGGAAACACTAATATTTCTGCCTCCTCGATCAAAAAAGTGATATCAAACCATAAATAGAAATCTCGTACATCTTAAAGAATGAAGAATTTAGCAAACATTAATATTTATGCTTACTCGAAAAAAAAAAAATCTACAATTTCAATACATGCGCTAACTGCAATAAATCTTCGTAACCTTGCAACCTTAAACAAACCTCACACACAATATTCAGGACAGCAAAAATTCTCCCCGCCAAAGTACATTAATTAAAGACTTACAACCAGGAATTCGCTACGCCTTCTCTTTTCTTCTGTTCAGCGCGGACCAAATCAATACCACCGAGCTGCAGCAGGAGCCAGGCGTAGCGAGGGTAAGTTAGTCACACAATGGTATAACTATTTACTGTCTATTTTCACCTCCTTAACAAAACACTAAGAGAAAGACGCAAAAAGAAACACCATCTCTCACCTACACACCAGACAAAGCACAAGAGTTGGGTCCTTCGGAAATAGATTACACACTTTTTCATTCCTCTGTTTACTTTTACCTTCAAGCAAAAAGGAAGAAAAACATTGTCTCACCTGGGCACACCTAACAAAACGTACAAGAGTTGGCTGTTCCGGAAAAGGCACACACATTACTTTTCACCACTTTTCATTCCTCTTTCTGTTTATCTCCTCAACAACAACAACAACAACAACAACAACAACAACAACAACAACAACACATAAAACTAAAGAAAAAACAATTCCCACTTTACATATATTTGATAAAACTGTAAATAAAGGGTAAGTAATTACTTCACGAGCTGGCAATACGTGGCCTGGCTGAGCGCGCGCTGTGATTGGTCCTAATTTCCCGTGGAGACGAGGCGTTCCAGACTTGGCAAATATGCTTCCCGGTGGGGCCTGATGGTCGGCCCAGCCCGTTCTGGCGCAGGCCAGTGTTTATTGTGGCGCCATCTTGCATTGGCTCATGCTGCCCTCCCGGAGCTCATCTTTAATCCTAGAATCTAAAGTCCGGGTTGATAGGTGGTCTTCTGGACAGCATGTAGGTAGTTTTAAGCCACTCGGCGGCGGCTGAAAAATCCCAGCTTGGTGGCATCGGTCGGGGATTGAACTCGCGTCCTCCCGAACGCGGGGCCGTCACGCTATCCATTCAGCCACCATCTCCCCCATACAATACAATATAGCAAAAAATTCCACATGCTACTAAAAAAGGAAATCAAAGAGGTTTACTTATAATGAACTGTACTTATTTCCTGAAGTAATGAATTAAAAAAAAAAAAACATTATGGCCTGTATTTAAAACAAAAGCACATTGAATTTATACTGTAAAAGCAGTCTTTGAAAAATAATGATACATTTCTTTGAAAGAAGTTCATAAAAAGTCTTTGAAATCAAAATTCAAAATCTTTAAAAAAATAAGGTTTTTAATTCTTATGACAATAAATTTGGTTATTTTCAGTCTTGCTACTATTTATTGTAACTCACGGTTTACACTGTTTGCATATAGCTCTCCATGCTTTCCCAGACTTTGAAGGAATTCTGTTAAAATGTTCTCACACAGGATCACTCTTCCTACCAGATACATTAATCCTTGTGGTCAGTAACACCTCTACGCTCTTGCTGTTAGCTCAGGAATGAGTGGCTGGCCTGTAACACCTAAACAGTCAAACTACTACACAGTGGCACAAGTCCGGCTGTGTCCTAACATGATGTAAGAGGAACAGGACAGAGCCTGAGAGAGATGATGCAATCCTGGTCAGTGGCTACTGGGCAGCTTGACAGGTTCAAACACATTGTAACCAAGTGAGAGATGATGCAACATGCTGGAAGAACACTCCGAAATGTGATTTAAACTAATGTGTAGAATTTATATAGTTTCCAAGTATTTTTATGCTGATTAATAAAATAAAAAAAAATCAGATTTAAATAAATAAAAAATCTGATTAAAAAAAAAATCAGATTAAAAAAAAAAAAAAAAAAAGTCACCAACCCTGAGCGGCGGGCGGGACGCGAACCTGCGTCCTCCTGGAGGTCGCGCTCGAGCGCTGACCACTCAGCCACCACCTCCCGTGTCCTTAAACAAGTGAAAGAAAGTTGGTACACACTGTTACAGTCGTCTCCACTTTGCTTGTACTTCAGTTTCCATCGTGATAATTACGATCGTATGAACCTTACTTATTCAATTATATGGCCTCTGTGTTATTTATCCTTCAATCGAGCGGATGTCCAGACGTATAATTACACTCGGCGCCTGGCTCTACAGCGTACGTCCCGCACCACCCACGCTGGATATAATTAACTCCCTCCCTTTACCTCTTCCCTCCTCATCCTTTCTCTTCCCCGTCATTCTCAGCCGGACACACCCCTCGTGCCCCCATCTCTACCCCCTCCTCCCTCCAATCTCTCACTAGGGGTGGGCAGGTACCGGTACCAAAACCAGTACTAACGGTACCAGCTAAATGGTACGGTACCGGTACCAGATTGCTCGGATTTATTTATTGGCTTTATTGATAATTCTTCATGTCCGATTTTTTTTTTTAGGTTGCTAATAAATATTGTTATTGTTATTAGACTATGATCGAGTACATCCTTATTTCCTATACATGTTATTTTTTTATCGAAAAAATAAATATTCACTTCATTCAGAGAGAGAGAGAGAGAGAGAGAGAGAGAGAGAGAGAGAGAGAGAGAGAGAGAGAGAGAGAGATCACCACTCAGTGAGTGGATATCTCGGTGAAATGGGTACTCGATCATAGTCTAATAACAGTAACATATTTATTAGCATCCTAAAAAAGAAAAAAATCGGACATCAAGAATTATCCAATAAATCCAATAAATAAATCAAATAAAATGATGGAACTTGGGAGGACGGTCAGCGAGGCAGTGACAGGGCCCATACCGCGTGATACCGCATGAAGGCGGGCGAGCCCGAGCGTTACTAAGACCCAAACGGTACCGGTACAAGCGGCAATGCTCAGTGCCGAGTGGTCATGAGGCTTGCGGTACCAGGCACTGGCACTGGCTGAATCGATTCTTCGGCACCCGGTACCGGTACCTGGTGCCGAGAAGAATCGATTCAACCGGCACCCGATACCGGTACCTGGTGCCGAGAAGAATCTATTCAGCCGGCACCCGGTACCGGTACCTGGTGCCGAGAAGAATCGATTCAGACGGCACCCGGTACCGGTACCTGGTGCCGAGAAGAAACTATTCAGCCGGCACCCGGTACCGGTACCTGGTGCCGCGAAGCCTCATGATCACTCGGCACTGAGCATTGCCGCTAGTACCGGTACCGTTTGAATTTTAGTGACGCTCGGTGCTCGCCCGCCTCCATGCGGTATCACCCGGTATGGGCCCGTGTGGAGACGCTGAGTCACTGCCTCGCTGACCTCCCAAGTTCCCACCATTTTGTCCTGCTTTTCGTTTCCATCACAGCTCCCGTTTCCATTATTTTATTATTTTATTTATTTATTGGAGTTAGTGGATAATTCTTGATGCCCGACTCTTTTTCTTTTTTAGGTTGCTGATAAATATTGTTATTGTTATTAGACTATGATCGAGTACATCCATAATAACTATACATGCTATTTTTTTTTCGAAAAAATAAAAATTCACTTCATTCAGAGAGAGAGAGAGAGAGAGAGAGAGAGAGAGAGAGAGAGAGAGAGAGAGAGAGAGAGAGTTTTCTTAACAGGAAATTTATTTGGGAATTTTATCAGAAGTCATTAAGATAAAAAAAATACTCCTTCGGGTACCGGTACCGGTACCGGTATTAACGGTAAATGAGTTTTCGGTACCGGTACTACTGGTACTCAAATTAACGGTACTTGCCCATCCCTATCTCTCACACAGACATGCCCTCTCTCGCCTCCCCGTTCCTCACCCTCCTGACACCCCTCCCCTCGCCCCCCTTTCTCCACCTCCCTCAGCCATCTCCTTCCCCGTCATCCTCATGAGCGAGGGACCTACACGAGTACTATACACGCCTTGATGATGATGATGGTGATGCCAGAGAGTTGAAAATGTTGTGTTACCTTGAATCATTATTAGCAGTCCGGTGCAAAACATAGGACTGTCCCAATGCTCTCTCTCTCTCTCTCTCTCTCTCTCTCGTACAGCCACCTTCCATCTCTCGACAGCACCAGACAGCCGCCCCTCCTCCTCCTCCCCCACATTCTTCTCCTTTTCCTCCTCCTCCTCTTCCTCCTAAACACTCGACTGCTGCCGGCCAAATAAGACACGGAGAAGCGCTCTAATCACACACACACACACACACACACACACACACACACACACACACACACACACACACACACACGAGCGCCACAGGAAAAGAGAAAAACAATGGCCCAGTGCAGAGAGAGAGAGAGAGAGAGAGAGAGAGAGAGAGAGAGAGAGAGAGAGAGAGAGAGAGAGAGAGAGAGAGAGAGAGAATATATATCAAGGTCAGTGATTTTTATGAATATCGTCTCGCTTTACATAAACATAAAAAAACACCTTACAATGCCCGCGCGAGCGAGCGAGAGCGAGAGAGAGAGAGAGAGAGAGAGAGAGAGAGAGAGAGAGAGAGAGAGAGAGAGAGAGAGAGAGAGAGAGAGAGAGAATACTATATCCAAGTCTGCGTTTTTTATCAATCAATTTATCATCTATCATTCTACACATGGAAGGAAACCCTCCGAAAAGATATATATGATTCATGTGACCCTGAATTCCTTCACTTCGCCTCAACGCTAACATAACAACTCGTCAAATACTAACAAACCAACATTATCACTTTTTTTTAATTCAAGAACCTCAAAACCAACTCTACGAAAAGATATGACTTACATGAACTTATATTCCTTCCCTTCCTTACCTCAGAGCTAACGTAATAACTCCTCAAATACAAAATACAAACAAATAACAAGTTTTAATTCCCCCACCAAAACGTAGGGCACATAAATCATCCCGTAATGGCGTATTGTTAACTGCCGCACCCCACAGAATTGCAAGCTTCTCGTACCAATGAAAAAAATCACTCAGGAGCGGATGGCAACAGGTATATTTATTTCTCCTGCTTCCCCGTCGCCGCCTTCGTCATTAGGTCCTCAGTGTAGGAGCCGCGTCGATGCCCGCCAGGAAGGGAGGACTCGGTATAAACATTTCCCGCTGATGGAAACGTGGTGCTCGCCTCGCACGCCAACTCTAACTATATTCCCCTTAATGGTCAGGTTTTCTACTTGGCACCGGCTACTAACATGATTTCCTGTACAGTATTCTCCAATTCCTAAGCTTTAATTGTGGGTAATACTACTTCAGGGCTAATGTCAACGTTAATCCTGTAGTCGGCTTCCCAAAGGATATAGTACGGACTAAGTCTATTAAATGTCTATCTATCCCATCATTACAGAACCTGACAAACGCCCTAAGCCACATCGATGGACTATTTTCTGAAATATTTCGGTTTCCAAGCTCCCAAGGCTTTCGTAGTATTCCTGGCTATTTCCATGGGTAGTTTTATGACCCTGGTGGTACTCTACTCTTCTTCTGTGCCAGGAACCTAAAAAAACACTCATTAGACCCCAACAAATCTTCTTTCTAGCCTTTGAAAATCGTTGATGGGAGAGGTGGAAGCGTCTGAGAACACCAACCAGCATCAGCACCAAACATTACACAAGGACTTTTCGCATTTAGTTCTTTAGCTTACAAACCCCATCTGCGTCAAACAGTATAACTTGCTCTTATTAGTCCCGCCTTCCTGCCTCCCTATTATTACCAGGTCCTCGCGTGATAGGTTCTCCTTTTCTTTCCTCCTCGTCCCTCCCTCAGTAACTAATGGACACACAAGCACAAAACTCGTTCATCCGTTTACTATTGCCCTCCTCTTAACGCCTTTCTGCCTCCCTATTATTACCAGGTCCTCGCGTGATAGGTTCTCCTTTTCTTTCCTCCTCGTCCTTCCCTCAGTAACTACTGGACACACAAGCACAAAACTCATTCATCCGTTTACTATTGCCCTTCTCTTAACGCCTTCCTGCCTCCCTACTACTATCATCAGGTCCTCGTTTACTACACAGGTTCTGCATAGCTTTCCTCCTCTTCCTTTCCTGGGTAACTAATTAACACAGGCACAAGACTCATTCATCTTTATAGTGTTGTCCCTCTTCATTGCCTTGCTGCCTCCCTCGCGTGGTAGGTTCTGCATTTCTTTACTGTCCTTCCCTCCCTCAGTCCTCAGTATGAACTAACGGGCAGTCACAAGACTCATTCATCCCTTCCCAGCTGTGCTTCCTCCTAAGCTGACAGCCACACACGACAACCTGCCACCGCACCTTGCACAATGAAGTCTCCACTCAGTCGATGATAAATGAATGCACACACACACACACACACACACACACACACACACACACACACACACACACACACACACTTTGTGGGGTGGTACAGGCTGTCAACCACGAGTCTAGCATGTGATCAGACCGTGGCTGGATGACTCTCTCTCTCTCTCTCTCTCTCTCTCTCTCTCTCTCTCACCCCAAACAAGTAACAAGCAGGCTAGCAACACACTGACAAACACATTCTCATGCCTACACGTTTATGCACCAGACAGGGCCTACATTCTCAAACATTTCGGGGCCTACATAAACACCCACATTAGATAAGATTTTTGGGCTGTGTCAGTATTTCCAAGAGTAGAATTGAGCCTGGGGATTGTTTAACAGGACATCTACACCGTGAACGTGGAAAACACACACGAGAACCCGGCTAGTACCCTTTGGAAATAGTTGTTGTGGGAGCCGAAAGCGTATGAGAATACGAGCGCAGCGCCAGACAGCCAGACAGCGGCCCCACACCACGACCCCAACGCTGTGAACTCCCCTCCAGGGCCCTCCCTGCTCCCCTCCGCTCTCCTCAGCTCCTCCACGATCATCAGTGTCGGTCCTCGGCGGGCATAACACCGTAAACAGTACCAGGTGACCTCAAAAATGCCTCTCGTCTCCTCTCTCTATCTCCACTCCGGGGACTTCAGGACCGACAGACTGGGAAAAGTGGTGAGAAACATGGAAACATGGAAATGCAGGCAACAGAAAGCCTATTGGCTCATTACGAGGTCGCCCGCTTGGGTGATTTAATCTGCTCGACCGTCACTTGGGACTTGGTAAGCAGATGAAAGCACCTCGATATTGAGGAGCAGATGGAAGCCCCTCGTTATTCAGTTTACTCCCGACGCAGCGAAATGACGGTCGATTATATACTTGAAGGAGTTGATGGTATTCGCATTTACTACTTCTGAGGGAAGATTGTTCCAGCGGCGGATGACTCGGTTTGAAAAGAAACTCCTTCCAATGTCTGTGTTACATCGCCTCGACTGAATGGGTAAACCGTTATTTCTAGTTCTTGAGTTGGTTTGCAGTTCAAAGAATTTGGAGTAATGAGGGAGAACCGGGAAGAATGTGGCTGAATGGCGCAACGAGGAGGAGGAGGAGGAGGAAGACGACGTTGACGAGCTGTGGAAATGAACTTAAAGGGAACGGCGAGTTTGTGTGATGAGACATGCGTTTACGATCTGAGAGAGAGAGAGAGAGAGAGAGAGAGAGAGAGAGAGAGAGAGAGAGAGAGAGAGAGAGAGAGAGAGAGAGAGAGAGAGAGAGAGAGAGAGAGGTGGTGGGTGTTACTTCTGTGTGTGTGTGTGTGTGTGTGTGTGTGTGTGTGTGTGTGTGTGTCGCCAAAGGTGTCACTATTTTTTTTTTTCGCTCGTGCTGCAGCGTCAATCAAAAGTAGGATCTATTTGCACATCTCTCTCTCTCTCTCTCTCTCTCTCTCTCTCTCTCTCTCTCTCTCTCTCTCTCACACACACACACACACACACACACACACACACACACACACTCAGGAGCCATCACCCTGTCACACTTGTCTCCCGGTTGACAAGGGGACGGGAGGTGACAGGTCGGCAGAATCAAGCAAGATAGAGGCTGTAGAATCTGTATAGCCTGTAGAGGAAGCAAGTTAGAGACTGTACAGGCAAGCAAGTTAATATGTGGTCTAAGGGCAAGCAAGTGTCTGTAGGCTGTATAGTCAGTTATGTCTGTAGGCTATATGGTCTGCATGTCTGTAGGCTGTATAGTCTGTAGAGGCAAGCAAGTCTGTAAGGGTAAGCAAGTGTGTCTGTAGATTCTGTAAGGGCAAGCAAGCAAGCGTCTGTAGGGGCAGGCAAGTGTGTAGGCAGCAGCGACAAGCATATTAGTCTGTAAGAGTCTGTCTGGGCACGCAAGAGTACATGGGTGCAGGGCCAGGCACGCGGGGCACGTTACCTTGTGTTCGCGGGGGAGGGCCTTGTGGGAGTAGTCTTCGGGGCACACACGCGGCCCTGCTCGGCGGCAGATCACGGCCCCGCTGGCAGGCCGCGGCCACCTCGTTAGCTGCAGCAAGCACGCTTCTTCTTCCTCATCCTCTTCTGAACTGTTCCGCTTTGTATCTCTACATGGCTCCTACTTGGTTCTTCTTCACACTGATATACTCCACTGCACACTTAATGCTTCACTCTGCACACTTAGATGCTCCACTCTGCACACCTATAGTAGATGCTTTCACTTGACAATACTTCACCCTGCACACTTAGGTGCTCCACTTTGCACACTTAATACTTCACTGCACACTTTGATGCTCCATTCTGCACACTTAATACTTCACTTTGCACACTTTGATGCTCCACGCTGCACACTCAATACTTCACTCTGCACACTTTGATGCTCCACTCTCCACACTTAATACTTCACTGCACACTTAGATGCTCCACTCTGCACACTTAATACTTCACTGCACACTTAGATGCTCCACTCTGCACACTTAATACTTCACTGCACACTTAGATGCTCCACTCTGCACACTTAATACTTCACTGCACACTTAGATGCTCCACTCTGCACACTTAATACTTCACTCTGCACACTTTGATGCTCCATTCTGCACACTTAATACTTCACTCTGCACACTTAGATGCTCCACTCTGCACACTTAATACTTCACTCTGCACACTTTGATGCTCCACTCTGCACACTTAATACTTCACTCTGCACACTTAGATGCTCCACTCTGCACACTTAATACTTCACTCTGCACACTTTGATGCTCCACTCTGCACACTTAATACTTCACGCTGCACACTTAGATGGGCTTAGATGCTCCACTCTGCACACTTAATACTTCACGCTGCATCGAGCTTTGTTTCTCCGTACACTTTGTCTAGTCTCTTGTTTTGCTTTTCTATTTTCTTTTCCTTCGTTTTCTTCACTGTAGCCTAGTATGGTCTTTTAGCATTTCCCTTTTCTGTCCTTTTGTTTGTTTCCTACTGTTACACTTGCTATGTTCATTTATCTTTTCCTGCTGTGTTCACACTGAAGAGTCAGTTCGCCTACACTTGCTAGAGTCAGTTTTCCCACAATAGATAAGAGAGAGAGAGAGAGAGAGAGAGAGAGAGAGAGAGAGAGAGAGAGAGAGAGAGAGAGAGAGAGAGAGAGAGAGAGAGAGAGAACGGATTGAATGAGTGCTTCTTATAGTTAAATGGTTAACCAGTTAAATAGTTTAATCGAATTATAAAAATGAACCGTGAAAGTAGATCTCGTCATTACAGAAAGCCATCGTATGCACTCAGTTCCTGACATGATGGCAGTCTGTCCAGAACTCTGTATTTCGTGTGGTTTTCCTGTACGGCCAAGACAGGAAGGGCTACAGTGCGAGTTCTGCTGCAGGTGGCAACACAGAAAATGTGATACCGGTGTATCAAGAGGAGATTATTGGGCAGCCGTGAGGTCTGACAATACAATTGACTGGACTTGTACTTTGTGCACTAAGGAAGAAGCTACATCTCAAGACATTTCAACTGAAGTAGAATCTTCATTTGGTGTACATCTGCAAGACAATTTGAATGAAGAACAAGGTATTTCTTCACTGGAACTTGAAACATCACTTGATGACCCACCCCTGCAAAGTGAGGCACAAGTTAACCCTCCTGTGTTGCCCTCGTTTCAGCTATTTGAGGGTGGCACCAAAAGAGGTCAAAACAAGCTTATTGATGATCTTGGATACACTTATAACATCAAACTAGGAAGGCCAAATGTAACATATTGGCAATGTACCGTCCGGCCCAAGGACAATCCCTGCAAAGCAACGGTCACACAAAGAAATAAGACCTTTGTGAAAAGAAATACACACAATCATCCTCCGTCTGCCGATTCATCTTCAACAACAAACATCACATCTCAGGTGAAGAAAATGGCAGTATAAGATATCTTCAAACCAGCATCTGCCATAGTTGATGAGGTGTGTGTGTGTGTGTGTGTGTGTGTGTGTGTGTATCAGTGGCTACTCGTACTTAAAATTAGTGGAGGTGCTGCTCCCAGAAATTTCCTTCCACCAGCGCGCCAAGGTCGGCACTGCGTGACTGCGCCACTGAGGGAACGGCAGCCGCGCAGCCAGCCTCCTGTGTGCACAACTAAAATAAGGGATGGCTACTGACATTACGTTAGTTAGTAGTGGGTGCTGCATTTCCACAGAGCCTATGCACGGGCAGCCACTGGACTCTGTATGTAAGTCTGTGTGTCTATGTTTGTTTGAGGGTGATCGAGAGGAGTTAAGAATAAGTAGGAAAATGTTGAACATGCCAAAATTTTATACTAATAGGAATTGCGATTAATGCCAACATTTCATTCCATTCAGGTTCTCTTGCAAGAACTACGAAATAAACCTTGCCCGAGTCTTCCAAAGCCCGAAAACTTGGCTAGGACAGCGAACAGGCAGAGGGAAAAATTAAGACCTGCTGAACCCAAGGACCTAGCATTCGAACTTGACGAGAACCATATCCCAAGCAAATTCTTGAGAGCGGATGTGAGGATCCGTGGACGGCGCCACTTGATGTTTGCAACAGATCAGCAAATGGAACTTCTAAGCAAAGCCAAATCATGGTATATTGATGGGACATTCAAGCTCTGTAGACACCCCTTTTCTCAATTACTTACAGTAAATGCATTCGTAAGAACAGATCAATGTGCGAAACAAGTTCCCCTGTTGTTTGTTTTAATGTCAGGAAGAAAAAAAAGCGATTATCGTGAAGTTTGTAATGCACTTTTAAACTGTCTTCAAGAGGAAATTTCAGTCAAGCATATAACTATTGACTTCGAAAAAGCACTTTGGAAAGTGCTGCCTGAGGTGCTACCGTTTGTAACTATCAAGGGATGCGTCTTCCACTGGACACAAGCTATATGGAGAAAGGTGAGTAAACTTGTGGATTGTTCCAACACACACACAGAGAGAGAGAGAGAGAGAGAGAGAGAGAGAGAGAGAGAGAGAGAGAGAGAGAGAGAGAGAGAGAGAGAAGCAGCCAAATGTCAAGTGGCGTTGTTTTAAGTATTTCTTCTGTATTTTCTCCACAAGATACAAGAGGTTGGGCTTCAAGTGACGTATACTCACGATGAAGCAACGTACAAGTTCTTACGAAAGCTGATGGCTCTTCCATTTCTGCCGGAGACCGAAATTCCTGCGATGTTTCAACGACTTTCATCCAAAGCAACGGGTACTCATCATCACTACTCAAGTACGCCAAGTATTAAACTACATTTGAAAGAACCTGGATCGACGGCTCTCTGTGGCCACCTTCCACTTGGAGTGTATTCCAGAAATCTGTGCGTACCAATAATGACATTGAAGGGTGGCATAATAGGCTAAATAAACGTGCAGCAGGTAGAAGTAGTTTACAGTTTTATGTATTGGTAAACCTGCTGCATAAAGAAGCGCTATTAACATCTATACATATAAGATTGGTGTCCGAAAGAAAGCTCAGCAGGATTCAACGAAAACATTATAAGGACCTTCAGAAAAAATTATTCACTCTTTGGGACGAATACGTGATGGGCGAAAGATCAGCGTTTAAGCTTCTGAAGTCATGCTCTTATTTGAATGGGCCAAAAGCGTAATGTTTCCTACATTACTATGAGTACTAAATATATTTTATTTTACTTTTAGAATATAATGTGTTTTTAATACATGATTTGTTTTTAGATGATGTCATTTCTACATAAATTTTATATGAATGTCTACTCGCAGCATTTATTTTACTTTTAGAATTCAGATACCTTTAAATATAAGATAGTATTTTGTATGAACTGACTCCTGAGTGTGGGCGAACTGACTCCTGAGTGTGGGCGAACTGACTCCTGAGTGTGGGCGAACTGACTCCTGAGTGTGGGCGAACTGACTCCTGAGTGTGGGCGAACTGACTCCTCGGTGTGGGCGAACTGACTCCTCGGTGTGAGCGAACTGACTCAACTTGTGGGCGAACTGACTTGTGGGCGAACTGACTTGTGGGCGAACTGACTTGTGGGCGAACTGACATGTGGGCGAAATGACCGTAAACCTCTTTTTTCCCGCTAAGTGTAAGTGAACTATGATCTTCATAAATATATCCAAACAACTGATTATTATCTATCGCACGTGTAGTGTCAAGCACCCGCGAGTATAGGGAACTAGAGGTTTCAAAAATATATCCAAATAACTGATTATCTATCGCACGTGTAGTGTCAAGGGCAACTTGCCCGAGCCAGACACTGTACCTCACGGCTCACATCACCACCACGACACCACCGTCACTGGCAAGAAGCTCACTGATCAGCTGACGGCAGGCAAGCGCGGGCCGCGGCGCGAACACGAGGTTGGCGGGAGAAACCTTGTACTCCTACCAACCAAAGGACGGTTCAGCATCTCGTACGTTGGTTCTTGTGCATACTAAAGTTATGAAACAATTATATAACTCGGCTTTATATACCGCCTACACAGATATAATGCTTTGTTTCGTTTTCTTATCGCCAGTGACCGGTTATGACACGTCTGGCACCTGCATCACTACGCTCCGCTCTTCCGTCGTTTATTGCAGAAACTCTTGTCAACCTTTTCACTGAACAAACTTATTCGTGTACTGACAGTAAGAATGGAAAGATCGACAGAGGACAGAGAGGCGAGAGGCTGGAGACGGTGACGGAGCGGCGAGCGGCGGGGAGGAAGGAAGGCAAGTTGGACACAAGCGGTGGTTGGGGGTGACACACACACACACACACCACACACACACACACACACATAGCAGATGCAGAGGGAAAGACGTATTTGTATAATTTCATAGACACCAGAAAGACTGATTTACAATATGAAGAGCCTGAAGTTGGTATTCTTATATTAGAGACGCTTCCGCCTCCTACATGAACTCAATGAAACTGCCTCGTTATAGTGAAACCAGATTTGCCGTTCGCTCCCGCGGGTCCTTTCCTCCCGCCGCTCTGCCACACACGCCCAACACCCATCTTTTCCTCTCAAGTATTAGCTCTAGGTAACATACGAGATAAAGAGAGGTGTTGGGGCGGTGTTGCAGAAGGGACCCGCGGGAGCCAACGCCAAAACGATCTCTTCAATCTTGTTTCACTATAGGAGCACCGTTGCCAGATTATTGTCCTCAGAGCATCGTATTTGCCATAACTAATGCCAAGAAACACCGATAATCAACCATTTTAACGATAACTATATATGAAGTCAGTTATTGGGGTGGAGGAGACAGATTTCGGCTCTGAAATCGGCAAACATAAGAGGCTGAGTAGGACAGTCTGGCACCGCTGTAGGAGGCACGAGGGGACAGGGCGAGCGAGGGAAGGAGCGGGAGGGACACGGAGGGGAGGTACATGTATACAGTACCTGGTCAGCAGGTATAATAGTTACGCGTGAATCCGTTTGACTTGTTCCTTCACCGTCGACCCAATTTCCTCTCTGACTTCCATCGTCTGAGTCAAGATCTATAGTAACAGGTCTCCTCACTTTACCTCCACTGCGCAGCCTGTGACGTCAGCTGGCTGTGAGACAGTGAGGAAGACGGGGAACTATTCTATATTCCCCGTTCTCTCTCTCTCTCTCTCTCTCTCTCTCTCTCTCTCTCTCTCTCTCTCTCTCTCTCTCTCAAGAGTACCCCATATTTGCCCCCAGATGTTGATGCTGTCATTATTATTAGTAGTAGTAGTATTGTGTGTGTGGTGTGTGTTCACTCACAAACGCAAATGTACGCATAACAGCTGTAATATTTTGTATATCTCCCTACTTCATATTTTTTCTATATGTAATTCTTATAATGTGCTTTGTCAATGGCTATGAGTAGATACCCTCTACTCCATTCTTATTACTAGCTTACATGTGTGTGTGTGTGTGTGTGTGTGTGTGTGTGTGTGAGAGAGAGAGAGAAACTGGGAGCGACTGCCAGCTAGCTGTTACTACACGGAGGTTGGAAGAGCGACTGACCCCATCGGCCCCGCTGAACCTACCCTCGAACAGCCTGGTGACGTGAGTGCGCCAGCATCTGCGAAAATACGTCGGAAATGAGGAGACCTGGTACTGTAGATCTTGGTCTGAGTCATGAGCGAGCGGCGGGACGGAAACTGAACTAGACCTCCGCCAAACACCATATTACTGCTGCCATTGACGCGCTGAGGATAAGTGGAGGGGGGTGAGAGGAAGGAGAGAGAGAGAGAGAGAGAGAGAGAGAGAGAGAGACGAAGCACAGTTGTCTATAAACAATCATTGTTCTCTCTCTCTCTCTCTCTCTCTCTCTCTCTCTCTCAAATATATCCGAATACCCGAACTAAATCATTTACGTACATAATTTCTAGTTAAATATAATAAGTATCGGAATAAGGATAAGAACGCGAATAAGAATAATGATAGTGATAATGGATGATTTCGACGCTGCAGTTATGCAGTTACCGTGAACCGCAGAACCTTTGTGAAAAATGTTATGCCAGTCTTCTGTGACATTAAATATTGCACTAATTGAGGGAGCTGGTGGTTGACTGTAATAATAACAATGGGTTTATGAGTTGAATTTATCGTTAACCACAGAACAGAGTGAAAATAATAGGCTAGTCTTCCATGTTGTTATCTATCGCTGCTAAAGGTGATTAAAAAAAAAAGAATATACAAAATATACTATACTAGAACTACGTAGAACCGAGAATGAAAGTAATACGCCTGTTTACTAACATGTTATTTATTGTTGTTAAATGTGACAAACAACAAAAGAAAATATTCCGCCCCTTCTCCCTTCCCTTCCTTATTTGTGGGTCAGCACCTTGGTTTGGGTTACTAGAAGTAGTAGTAGTAGTTGTAGTAGTAGTAGTAGTAGTAGCAGTATTCGTAGTACAGCAGCAGCAGCAGCAGCAGCAGTAGTAGTAGTAGCACAGCAGCAGCAGTAGTAGTAGTAGTAGTAGTAGTATATTCAACTAGAACCTCCATATTAAGTGCTTTCAATCTTCCGAGTAAAATAAGAGGCTAATAACTTAGGGCCGCTTTCACAGTCACTTTGTTTGTGCTGATCGTTGGCAATGGCGGCGATCGACGCTATAATATTTCACGTGAAACTGGCCTATGGGGTAGTGGCGGTTGCAGACGAAGCGAGAGGTGTCGAGAGTGTGTGGTAAGGTGCGGGGCTAGGCTAACCCCGCAGCCGCAACTACCCTATCGGACAGTTTTACGTGGAAATACTATAGCGGCGATCGGCGCCATTGGTAACGACCAAAACAAACAAAACGGTTGTGAAAGCGGCCCATGTTGGTAGCTCTGTACAGAATCTTTCCAGCTTAGATTTCCAAGGAAAGGCAAGGGAGAAGGTCTTTGTTTTCTTAATACGGTTAAATTTAGATGGTGTATACATCAAGGAGGAAAGTGTAGCAGTAAGGCCCGTACTCACAAACCTTTGGGGGGCTTACACACACACACACACACACACACACACACATTTGATAAGGCTTCGGTAGAGGCTGGGTTAGTATTTTCATGGGTAGTTTTATTAACCTAGTGATAGTTTTAATTTAACCCTGGATGGTTACCTAATACACGTGGAACATATTCTCAAACATTTCGAGGATCACACACCCACATGTGATAAGGCTGTGGTAGAGGCTGGGTTAGCATTTTCATGGGTAGTTTTATGAACCTAGTGATAGTTTTAATTTAACCCTGGATGGTTACCTAATACACGTGGTCCATATTCTCAAACATTTCGAAGTTAACACACTTATCATTTGTTAAGGCTGTGGTAGAGATTGTGCCAGTATTTCCATGGGTAGTTTTACGAGCCTAGTTATAGTTTGACAAGGCTTCTGTACCACGAATGTTAGAGAACACACTTAAGAACCCGATTAATCTCCTTTGGGGCCTTGAGAAACATTTGTTGCAGGAGCCGAAAGCGTCTGAGAATACGGAGTCATTACGGCCCTTAACTTGTTGAATGAGGAGGTTGGCGTGCAGTCAGTGTTACCTTGGAGTTGGAAGGAGGGGAAGCACAGGGTCACCACATATAACTCTGTAAGGGGGATGGACAGGTCGGGGCTTCTGGATTAATGTTGTGTACGTTGACTTTTAAATACTGTTTACACACCCTCGTCCGGGAGAGTCTGACAGGGGAGGGACACACACTAACCACACCCACAACACACACTCATAATGACACACGGCAGAGTCAACAGTCGTGCCTTACGGTAACACAAAGGCTTGAATTTGTACACGCGTATAGTGGTAGTACCTCGTAAAACAATAATAAATCATTGCCACAATTAGAAGCTGCTTGTCTATTTATCTGTTTGTTTGAAAGTGATGCACATTTGTTTCATATAATCACTTACCCAGTAATTACAAACTGATAATGCCATGTGTTTATGTATTTATAGGCTATGTATTTATGTCCGTTTATTTCAAAGGGATAGAATGTTCAGATTATCACCTGCTTCTCATGAACTCTCTTTGTGCCTCCGCGGTGCAGTGGTTAGCATCCCTAACTACGAATCTGGGGGCCTGGGTTCGAATCCCGCCTGTGCAGTCAGGGTGAAACCCACCTGGCTGTTCACCCCCCCTTTGGGACTGGTCGGTAATTGGGTACCTGGGGAAACCAAGGGAAGATAAACTGTGGCAACCAGGATGTCACAATTGCCCGTATCCCGTGGTAATGGGTTCTCACCCAACACAGGCACAAAGGTCAATGCAACACAGGTGAGCACCGATGCCACGCGCAGCTTTAGCGGATCTCCCTATAACTTTACTCACTTAGTCATGTGAACGTTTCAGTAATCACAAACTAATGAAGGCGCCCCGTGTGCCGACGGTTCCTGCGTGTGCCCCCGCGGCCCAGGAGGCAGGTGGTCCAAGTCGCCCCGCGCGGCCCCAGGTCCCGCCGGAGCAATGCGAGGAACGTGACCACCCGGCCTCCCACTTACAGGTTCACTTCCATTACAGTGCACAATGCCGCGGACGCCCACTCTTATGATGCCCCGGAAATTGGCTTCCGTGCAGAGGTGGGCTAATGCGCTGTTTGAGATTTCTTATTTATGCCCATTTTCATTACTGGGGTCTGGAAAGGTTAAGGTAAGGTAGAATAATGAAAGCCTATTTTGGAAGAAGGCTTGTCCTTGGGAATGGTCTGCTAACAAGAGATAGCTGCTGAAGGGTAAAGAAAAATAATAAGTAGCTACCCCCCACTTTCTTTGCTGTATAAGGGCTGGAAAGGTTAAAGTAGTATGTATTTTGGAGGAAGTTTCGTCTTTAGGGAAGGATCTAATACGAAGATATTTCAGAGATTGGCTGAGAGAGGAAAAAAAAGTACCCCAATATGACTTAGGGCAATACTGGTTCATTATTTTCTTTAGGAAGTTAACAAAAAAAGTAATGAAACGAATATATAGTTAATTATTCTCGTGATGGTGGTAGTGGTCTGAGAGAGAGAGAGAGAGAGAGAGAGAGAGAGAGAGAGAGAGAGAGAGAGAGAGAGAGAGAGAGAGAATATGGGCATTTGAAATATAAATCTCGTCTAAACTACCACCCGGAACATCAAACTACCCCTGGAAATGCCCAAAACTCTTGCGAAAACCGTGTCAAATATCTATGGTTGGGCGTCTAAATGTTTATGAATATGCCCTCAGAATCCCTCCCGTTACCCTCAGCCTCTCACAAACCTTTCCCGTGTTGTACTTCTCTCTGCTCTCTGGTGTTGTTTTGCCGCCAAAGTGTTATAATATTGATGGCTGCAAGACTCTCCTCTCTCCTGCACTGCCTCGGTACATGACTTGCTACTCTCGCTGATCTATATTGCAGCGAGTCTTTTTACTACTTCGTCCTTCACAATGGAAACCTCCCCCACAAACGGACGTCCTTTCATTTTATTTCCTATCGCTATTTCAAGTTCTATATCGAAAGAGGAGAGTCAGAGGCGTGGTGCAACTAAGCCTTGTCAAACGATCACTATATGGACAAAACTACCCATGGAAATACTATATAGCACAGCCTCCACGAAAGTCTAACCAAACGTGGGTGTCTAAAAAATTGCCCGTATTCTCAGACGTATCAGCTCCTCTGTTCTCCTGTTTGAAAAGCCTCTCGTAGAAGTTGCTGGAGTTTTATGGACCGTTTTTTTTATATCATTGATAGTTTTACCGGTCTTCTGCACCTTGAACGGGGATATGACCTATAGAAACCCAGTTAATCTTCTCTGGGACCTTGGATAATAGTCGTTATGAGAGCACGATACCTTCAAAACATGGACCTGAGTACCGAAATGTTTTAGAGTACGATCCGTAGTATCAGTAAAAGCTGCGACACAAAACATTACAGTATCTAGAAAGGTGTGAACGAACTTTTGATGAGACTAACGGGATATAAGATTATTTGAAACTTGAATGCGACAGAAAAAATAGAGACAAGAATGAAGCCGCCTGTTAGCCTTTTTGTTAGCTGTTTTTTGTGTGTTTTTGATTAAGGCGCGAACTGTTATCTCACGTCAGGACCGGTGTACCGTTGCCTGCTTTCTCCAGTTGATAGAAGTCGTGAGACAACACAATAGCCTTTTAGTTAAGTGATGTGGGTTATGTGTTGGCCGAGCGGAGCCGTTAAGTTCACTTTGAGTTCACTTAATTTACTCTCTCTCTCTGGTTGATTAAATGGTTGTATTGCTTTTTAAATATATTCACAGAATAGTTACAGTATTTTGTGGACGAGTCGTAAGTCGTACGCACACTCCGAGAAGTCCTGTGCTCCTGTCCGCCGCCCGCCCTGATCTGCCGGCTTCTCCTGGTACAGGAGCGGCCAGCGGATAGCATGCTTGCTGAATCAGCACCGTTCCCACGGCAAGGAGCACCTCCTAAGCACAACGTAGCGTCTGTGTGTAGCGTCCTGGCGCCACTGGGCCATGGCGATACGACATACATTCACACATTCACATTATGTTATAATATACACATTACATCGCTCGGTCACGGAAAAAGTCGCGACCTCGCGGCTCACCCGACCCTTAAAATCAGTGTACCTACCCATGTTACAGTCGCACAATGTGTACTAGTTAAACGAGGGCCTATTATGGTTGCATGTAAAAAAAAAGATATACAAGTCAGAGCCCGCCTAACGATACAACATCGGGAAATGCCAATGACAATAAAAATAATCATGGAAGTAACAATAAATGGGCAAAGTACATACAGGGCGAGGTAAACAGGAAGCTCAGCACTATTCCGAGAAAACAAAATAATAGCTCGAGGAGTCATTTACAAGATACATCCTAGAAAAATAAATTGACTAAATTGTCATTAGGATACATGGGAACGGAGCTATTTGGAATAGTAATAAGAAAAGGAAAAAAAAATCCTTGAAGAAGATTTGAGACAAACTGAGTCTTCGAGTCACAATGCGTACGAACTTAGCGCGGTGGGGCAACTCTTGCCTGAAGATGGTTGTACAAAGTCAGAGCCCGCTGGTCCGTTGCATAAAGCGATAGATCATTACGAATTAAGACCACTGTGGCAGGTAAGTCAAGCACCTTCACCGAGTTATTGACTGAGAAAGGGAAAGGTTCCAGCTGATAAACCTCAAACACATCCTTTGACCTGAAGGGAACGTGAATCACTATAGCTTCCGACGTCAGGAATGACTCAAGCAAGGGATAGTAATGGTGTATGGCATGCATGTCAAACAAAGGTGTTAGTTGGTGGTTCTCTACTCCTATTTTCAAAGCCTTTTGCAAATCCCTGACAGGAAAAAGAGAAGAGGTAACGGCTCCGCTCGGCCAACACATAACCCACAACACAATAGCCTTTTAGTTAAGTGATGTGGGTTATGTGTTGGCCGAGCGGAGCCGTTAAGTTCACTTTGAGTTCACTTAATTTACTCTCTCTCTCTCTCTCTCTGGTTGATTAAATGGTTGTATTGCTTTTTAAATATATTCACAGAATAGTTACAGTATTTTGTGGACGAGTCGTAAGTCGTACGCACACTCCGAGAAGTCCTGTGCTCCCGTCCGCCGCCCGCCCTGATCTGCCTGATCTGCCAGCGGATAGCAGGCTTGCTGAATCAGCACCGTTCCCACGGCAAGGAGCACCTCCTAAGCACAACGTAGCGTCTGTGTGTAGCGTCCTGGCGCCACTGGGCCATGGCGATACGACATACATTCACACATTCACATTATGTTATAATATACACATTACACGCCATCCCGTACAGCAATTGTAACAAGCAGTGCATCTCTAAGTCCACTGATGTCCTGTCTTTTAAATGAGGGCAGCACCAGAGCCATACAACAGGAGAGTCTCGCCAACTTCACCACAGGCGCCATGTTGATACCGAAAGAGCCGCGCGAAATTCAAACTGATGCTGATACAAAATATTTTGTTGTGCTTTAAACTGTCTGTGCTTTAAACTGGCTGAAGGAAAATTGAATGAATGAATGAATGAGTGAATGGGAAAATGGGTGATTAAAAAAATATGGTAGACTCATGTACGTGTATGTGTTCTAACGTACAAGAATATCTAACTGTTGGCAGAATGGGAGGCGAGGCGCAGACCGAAGCACACGATACAAAACTACATTAACGGACACCCACGAGTCTGCTTCAGCACTAAAGGAACGTCGAGAGAGAGAGAGAGAGAGAGAGAGAGAGAGAGAGAGAGAGAGAGAGAGAGAGAGAGAGAGAGAGAGCCCGGGCAGTCCCATTACCTGAGGCCGCCTACTCCTCGCTGCCGGGTAAGTGGCCCAGGGAAGTGTGAATCTCGTTAGCTCGAGTTGACGCCTTGCTCCAGTCTGTCCCGCGGGCATACTCGCTTCAGCACGCTCCCTTCTCACCCTTTCTGCCTTAGACGTGTTGTTCATGGAGTCAGCCTGCCCTACTACCTACCTACCCACCCACCTACCCACCTACCCACCTATACTCGCTTCAGCACGCTCCCTTCTCACCCTTTCTGCCTTATACGTGTTGTTCATGGAGTCAGCCTGCCCTACTACCTACCTACCCACCCACCTACCCACCTTCCTACCTATACTCGCTTCAGCACGCTCCCTTCTCACCCTTTCTGCCTTAGACGTGTTGTTCATGGAGTCAGCCTGCCCCTACCACCTACCTACCCACCCACCTTCCTACCTACCTACCTACCCACCTACCCACCTATACTCGCTTCAGCACGCTCCCTTCTCACCCTTTCTGCCTTAGACGTGTTGTTCATGGAGTCAGCCTGCCCCTACCACCTACCTACCCACCTTCCTACCTACCTACCTACCTACCTACCTACCTACCACCACCCACCCACCTATACTGCTTCAGCACGCCCTTCTCACCCTTTCTGCCTTAGACGTGTTGTTCATGGAGCCAGCCTGCCCCTACCACCCACCCACCCACCTTCCCACCCACCCACCCACCCACCCACCTACCCACCCACCCACCTACCTATACTGCTTCAGCACGCCCTTCTCACCCTGTCTGCCTTAGACGTGTTGTTCATGGAGCCAGCCTGCCCCTACCACCCACCCACCCACCTTCCCACCCACCCACCCACCCACCCACCTTCCTACCCACCTACCCACCCACCCATCTACCCACCTATCTACCCACCCACCCACCCACCTATCTACCCACCCACCAACCCACCTACCCACCCCCTACCCACCCACCTATACTCGCTTCAGCACGCTCCCTTCCCACCCTTTCTGCCTTAGACGTGTTGTTCATGGAGTCGGCCTGCCCCACCACCCACCTTCCCACCCACCCACCTACCCACCCATCTACCCACCCACCTACCCACCTACCTACCCACCTACCCACCTACCCACCCACCTATACTGCTTCAGCACGCTCCCTTCTCACCCTTTCTGCCTTAGACGTGTTGTTCATGGAGTCAGCCTGCCCCTACCACCCACCTTCCTACCTACCTACCTACCCATCTACCTACCTACCTACCTACCCACCTACCTACCTATACTCGCTTCAGCACGCTCCCTTCTCACCCTTTCTGCCTTAGACGTGTTATTCATGGGGTCGATCTGCCCCTACCACCTACCTACCTACTACTACCTACCTAACTACTTACCTACCCCCCTATCTCTCTACTTACCTACCTACCTTTATGCTGGGAGTTAGGAGGCGAGCATCATGGAGTACGGGAACAGACATAGGTTGAAGAGACTATAAGGATGCATAATGTCAAGCGATAGTATACAAAGCGTGTTTTAAGCAAGTATATCCGAATAGCGAAGCAGAATAAAAACAAAAATTAGTTCGCACCATATTATCTTGTGTTGGTATGTGGCAAAAGGGAACAGACAGTCGGAGGCAGAGGCGAGGAGGAAGTAGAAGAGGCACTTAAACCATCAGTCCGCATGTATATAGCCTAATAGCAGATGAAAATAAAGACAACCTCTGTTCTCATCGTGTACAGGTAGCAAGACAGAGATGACATTTGGTGGAAGAGGCTGGATCATGAAATAAGGCGAAGAGGGGGTAGAGGGGGCACTTAAACCACCATTCCGTAATACCTAATCAGAATAAAGGCAGATTATATTCTTACTTATGCTTCTGTGTGGAGGCAAGAGGAAGCTTAGAGTTGGAGGAAGAGGCTGGATCATGGAGCAAGGTGAAGAGGAGGGAGGAGGCACTTAAACCACCATTCCGTAATACCTAATCAGAATAAAGGTATATTATATTCTTACTTATGCTTCCGTGTGGAGGCAAGAGGAAGCTTACGGTTGGAGGAAGAGGCTGGATCATCGAGGAAGGTGAAGAGGAGGTAGGAGGGGCACTTAAACCACCATTCCGTAATAGCTAATCAGAATAAAGGCAGATTATATTCTTACTTATGCTTCCGTGTGGAGGCAAGAGGAAGCTTACGGTTGGAGGAAGAGTCTGGGTCATGGAGGAAGGCGAAGAGGGGAGAGGGGTCACTTTAAACCACCATCCCGTTATACCTAATCAGAATAAAGGCAGATTATATTCTTACTTATGCTTCCGTGTGGAGGCAAGAGGAAGCTTACAGTTGGAGGAAGAGTCTCGGTCATGGAGGAAGGCGAAGAGAGGAGAGAAGGGGCACTTAAACCCCCATCCCGTAATACCTAATCAGAATAAAGGCAGATCATATTCTTACTTATGCTTCCGTGTGGAGGCGAGAGGGAGCTTACAGTTGGAGGAAGAGGCTGGGTCATGGAGGAAGACGAAGAGAAGGGAGGAGGAGCACTTAAACCACCATTCCGTAATACCTAATCACAATAAAGGCAGATTACATTCTTACTTTATGCTTCCGTGTGGAGGCAAGAGGGAGCTTACGGTTGGAGGAAGAGGCTGGATCATGGAGGAAGGCGAAGAGAGGTACAGAAGGAGCACTTAAACCCCCATCCCGTAATATCTAGTCAGCATAAAGGTAAAGTTTTCCTGGGTTGCCATTGTATTATTTTCTTGCCCAATTGTTATCAGTTCTACGCACCATATGACCTTCCCAAGTCTGTGTTATGTCGTATTCATTGAGTTGGCCTCTTTCGGTACTTGCGACAGCGTGAGCGAGTCGCCCGAGGTCAGAGACAGCCACACCTCAGGGCGCGGGGCAGCGGAGCACCGCTCGCCTGCCCGTCACCGTCTTCTCTCCTCTTCTCCGCGTTGTTCGCCCTTTTTATTTGCTTGTAGTTCGTCCGGAAGGGTGTGGGTTCCGGTTGATGACTGCTAATGAAAGTCATCATTTGCTGATCCTAGTGTCAGTTCATCACAGCTTCCCACGGCCAAAAGCACAGCGTGTTGTTAAACATCCTGTTGTGCGACACCGACCGGGTGTCGCCACACGTATAATCATATATTCACATGTACATTATAATATACACATTACATCGCTCGGTTCCCTAAAAGTCGCGACCTCGCGATTCACCCGACCTTTACAAATTGCCGTACCTACCCATGTTACAGTCGCCCAAAGTGTACTATCTAAGCGTGGTCTTGTTACAGTTGCTTTAAAGATTATCACAGACGTCAGATCCCGCCTTACAATACAACATAGGGAAATGCCAATGATAATAATGAAGTAACAAGAAGTGGGTAATGCACATACAGGTTGAGGTAAATGGGCTAGAGTCGTGGACGTGGAAGTTGAGCACTATTCCGAAAAAAGAAAATAATAGCTCGAAAAATTATTTACATGATACATCCTAGAAAAAATAAATTGACTAAACTGTCATTGGGATACACGGTAATGGAGCTATTTGGAATAGTAAAAAGAAAAAGGAACAATCCTTGAAGAAGATCTGCTACACACTGAACCTTTGCGTCACACCTTGACACAAAACTGTCGCAGAGAAACACTCATCCGTTGCGTGACAATAAATTGCCAGTGTCGCTACCCTCGGCACGCCTTCGAGACGGGTGGGGTTTACAACAATAGATAAGGTTGTGTGAAAAGAGGTAATGTTATCCGTAGAGTCTCCTAATAGTTACAATGTGATAACAAGGACAAGTCTGGAGAACTTTAGAAGCATCGGCAGTCAGCACCACTAACTCCTGATACTCCGTTTTTCAGGTCTACAGTACTATAAAAGAAAATCCTGTCACCAAGTTGTGAAATCACTGTTGTAACAAATCTCACTGAAATATATAATTCCAGCATAATTGATTAAAGTAATTCCAGCATTAATAAACATCAAATTAAAAAGACAAATTTCCACCTATCCCTCGATCGTAACGAACGTGGATGACTGACATCTGTGACGCCAAAAATAATTCCCGTAACGGGTAACAGTGGTATGTCAAGTAAGGGTAAGTAAGACTTGTCTGCTTACTTCCAAAGCTGACAGATATTCACATGCTGGTTACAATAAAAGTTAGGGACAGCATCTGCTCAAGTTTAGTTAAGTCTGTCATTCCAGAGAAAAAGTATGTTTTAAGCAGAAGCACATGAGGTTGAAGGTTAAAAAATACCTATCCCTATGTTAGTCTACACCCTCGGTTATTACGGCTCCAAATAAATTAAGAAGACTGACTGCCTTGCATCAACTCAGCAATAAAAGAAAATAGTGGGTTAGAGTGAAAAGTATTACTCATGCACTCCCCTCTCGCATGAAAAAAAAAAAATGCAGGCAAAAGCTCAGGAACCAAACATAAATTAGTAAATGTGAGGATGCAGGTTATAGTCGTGTGGTGGAAAGATACACAAAGCAGCGTCAGGATGAACCTCAAGCCGGCGCTAGTCTTTGGAGATGATCACTATGCACATTCTGTGCATTAAAAAAAAAAAAAAAATAGATCGTAAAGTTCAAATCTCCGTCCACCTATTTATCTGACTATTTCTGCCTAAACCACGGGTAAAAGAACACACCAAGGATTTTTTTTATTACCGCTGGTGACACCCAAAAAGGTTTAGGTCAGAGGGTCGTGAAGGCCCCCCTCCCCGACGAACGTGTCGACGGCAAAAGAAGCTTCAAAAACGACCCAAAATTACTTTAAGTGCCAAAACAGTTGGCTGATAAAACCGCGTAGGTTGCCAGTGGGGCTGTAGTCACGGGATACTGCACTCCTTCGAAAAGGAACTTTAAGGACAATCATGTACACAAGGAACTCTAGTAATAATCCAGCATTAGCTGCAGAAATGGTTTCTCCATCTGTCCAGTTTCCTTGTTTAAAACACAAGATCAAATCAGTAAATAGCCTGTAGGCGTCCACTGGCCCATTAAAAAGGCCACTCGTTTGCACAGTGTCCACAGCAAAATTTACACCTTTTTACGAGGCTGTGTTGGCCATCTTCCCCAAATGTTTCAAGAAAAAGTGACCGAAACGCATCATAATCCTTCCGTCCTGTGAACGCGCTCCTGTTTATGAGGGTCCTGCGCCCGTTCCCGGGATTGACCTTCAAGCGGCTGAGAGATATTTTATCTCCCGGATTTGACACGAATGAAATGTCCATGACAATCTCACTTTGAAACAAGAAGTCCCTGGCCGAGTAATCTGCCTCCCTTGCTACCTGCGAAAGGCTTAACTGCTGTTGCTGTTAGCGGGTGATTACGGGCAGAAGCCATTGTGGGATTAGTAAGGTAAGTAAATACCTCTTGGTTGCTCATGCAGCATAGAAGGAGGAGGAGGCACCCTTTGAAGACTGCTACCACTCCTTTCATGACAATTACCGTTTTCCTTGACGGCACTGTTCTTTTTCCTTTACCCACTCCTTCTAGTCCTCAGTGAGAGCTTGTAACTCCGGGTCAGGTTTCTCTGCCATTAAAAGTGTTACTAGTAAAATGAGGAGTAAAATGGTTAAAGAAAAAAAATATTGCTGCAAAAATAAGTAAAGTAATAATCATTCACCGCTAAGTATGTGCTTACTCCTCCCCGATGCTTCTAAAATGCTTAATAAAAGAGGGAAACGAATAATGAGTGAAGCTTAGCAAGACAAAACTTATCCACTGTGCAATAAAACACACAAAAGAAAGGAGAAAAGAAAATGAATGATTATACATAAAATGCGTAACAATGATACTCAAGAAAAATATTAAACATCCACACGCCAGAAAAATCAACAGCTGAAAAATCTAATAGATTAAATACGGCCCCACACGCCTAAACACGTGAACATAATAATAGTAATTCACCTGAAATCATGTTACAAGTGCTGTAATTACTGAAACCAATGTAGTGTCAGCTAAAATGTGTTAAAAACCTCGAAGACAGCAACTCGATGCCCCACTACTCAGCACGTTCGCGTCCTTCGCCTCGCCGGTGTCTGGGGCAGGGCTGCAGGGGCGGCAGGGTCTGCCGTCCCCCGTCTGGTAGCGGGGAGGGTGTGGCGGCGGGCAGACAATATACGCCCACCAGTCACCCTCAAAGGTCCGAGTTGCCTGGCGAAGAAAAGTGCGCACCTACGACTAGTTGTGTCGTGGGAAGAAACAAGTGCCGAGACACCTCCGAGGAAACTTGGTTGTGCGAGGCAGGGCGCGCAGACTGTGTGGGTTGTGCGGGGCGGGGCGGGGCGTTGCCCTCGGGTGTGGCTGGGTGCTGACTTGACGCTCATGGAGCAGGAAGGGCCGCGCGCTACGTCAGCAGAACGCTAGCTACACACCTATCTTTCTCTGCCCTCACACACGTCACTGAAGTTACAGTTGGTGGGATAACATAATAGCCTTTTAGTTGGCCGAGCGGTAGCCGATATAAGTTCACTTTAGGTCACTTTAGTTCTCTCTTTCACAGGGTAAGTATAAATACAAAGGGTATTTTAACTATATTAACAGTTGTACACAAAGTTTACAGTTTGCGTGAGCGAGTCGCACGAGGTCAGAGGCAGCCACACCTCAGGGCGCGGGGCAGCGGAGCACCGCTCGCCTGCCCGTCACCCGTCTTCTCTCCTCTTCTCTGCGTTGTTCGCCCGCTTTATTTGCTTGTAGTTCGTCCGGAAGGGTGTGGGTTCCGGTTGATGACTGCTAATGAAAGTCATCATTTGCTGATCCTAGTGTCAGTTCATCACAGCTTCCCACGGCCAAAAGCACGACGTGTTGTTAAACATCCTGTTGTGCGACACCGACCGGGTGTCGCCACACGTACAGTCATACATTCACATGTACATTATAATATACACATTACACTCAGCTGGTTTTTCGTCGCATCACTTTTAAAGCACATATACTAAATAAGAGACGAAAACCAGCTGAGTACTATGGAGTTGAAGGGAAATAAGTGCAAGAAAATGTGAATTCCCTACTTCATGGAAGGGCCCAAAGCTCCTACAAAAGGCTTGTTATATGTGTGTGCTTGGGGCCGAAATGTTAAAAAACATGACCAGAAGACAGGAACAAGAAGAACATACCCAAACCTAATCCGGCAGCCTTTCCCTGGGCCCATAGTCACAAATATTTCGGGGCGTACACACTCAAATATGATAAGGACTAAAGGATCTACCGAAGAAGTCACTGAAGAAAGGCGTTAAGACAGGCACGAGAAACGCAAACCCAAACCCTACCCGGTGGTGCTCCTAGTTCCCTCTTTCCAAACACTTCGGGCTGACACCTCCGTATTTGATAACGGGCTCCAGGATCTGCCGAAGAAGTCACCGAATAAAGGCGTTAAGACAGACACGAGAAAGACTACGTCACCCAAACCTAACCCGGCAGCCTTTTCCTGGGTACACATTCTAAAACACTTCGAGGCTCTTTGGTCCATGTTCTTAAACGTTTCGAGTTCCCTTTACGTCTATTTGCTAAGGCCACAGAGAAGATTAACCGAGTTTTCATGGGTGTTTTTCCCGTTCAAGATGCAGAGGTCGTGTAAAACTATCACCAGCATCACAAAACAGTCCATGGAATTCCTAGCAACTTTTTTTAATCTTTTTGAAAAGGCGAAATGAGGTGTCGATTCGTTTAGAAATACGGGCTTTTACGCCCATATTTGATAAGAACATAAGAACGTAAGGAAGCAGCAAGAGGTCGGCAGGCAGCTCTTGCAAATCTAACGGTCCTAACCCCACCTAACATCACTATCAATGATTTTATCTAATCAATATTTTAATGCGTTTATCGTATCGGCGTTTACAATATGACTGCTCAGCCTGTTCCACTCATCCAACCCTCATGGCTTTTGTAGAGGTTAGTGGTATTTCTACGCGTAGTTTTATAAGCCTGGTGATAGTTTAACAAGGCTTCTGCACCATGAACGTGGAAAGAACTCATGAGAACCCGACTAATCTCCTTTGAGGCCTTGGAACAAAAGTTGTTGTGGGAGCCGAAACCATCTGAGAATACGGGCCTTGGACACTTCGGGGCTTACACACTCACGCCAAATAAGGCTTTCGTATTTCCAAGGGTAGTTTTATGAGCCTGGTGATAGTTTGACAAGACTTTTGTGCCATGAGCGTGGAAAGCACTCATGAGAACACGACTAATCTCCTTTGTGAACTTTGGAAATAGATGTTGCGAGGACCGAAAGCATCTGAGAATCCAGGCCTCCGTTGTGTTAGTATTTCCAAGGGTAGTTTTAGGAGCGCGGTAATAGTTTGACAAGGCTTCTGCACCATGAACGCAAATAAACACTCATGAGAACACGACCAATCTCCTTTCTGGCCTTGGAGAATAGTTACTGTAAGAGCCGGAAGCGTCTGAGAATACGGACCTAATAGCTACACGAACAAGCTCGCCCCACAACCTACGTATACAGTTTGTCGGCCCGAGCTTAAGAGTCAAATTAACCCGCGACTCTTGAGCACCTCGGCAACGAACGTGTTTCATTAGCAGGCGCAGCAATGAAGGGTGCCGCAGTATTTCCGTGGATGGCTGTTATTGCCGCGCCCTGTGCCCATTACACACAGAGCATGGAATTTAAAACCTAATCAGAATACACGCAAAATTTCCTTCATAATGGCCAGCTATAGGAAAGGGAGCTTGGGAGACACAGACAGTGGTGATATGGAGGCCGGCCTGTATAATAAGACGACGAGGGAAAGAAGGAAAGGATTTAAGTTAGAATAGAGAAAAAGTTATATTACATCCTTCCACACATATGGCAGGGAGGAAGTTGATAGCTGTCGCAAGTACCGAAAGAAGCCAACTCAATGAATACGACATAACACAGACTTGGGAAGATCATATGGTGCGTAGAACTGATAACAACTGGGCAAGAAAAATAACACAATGGCAACCCAGGAAAACTATACCTTTATGCTGATTAGGTATTACGGAATGGTGGTTTAACTTTAAAGTGACCCCTCTCCTCTCTTCGCCTTCCACCATGATCCAGCCTCTTCCTCCAACTCTAAGCTTCCTCTTGCCTCCTGTACACACGGAAGCATATATAGATAGAGTAAGAATATAATCCGCCTTTACACGATGAGAACAGATGTTGTCTTTGTTTTCATCTGCTATTAGGCTATATACATGCGGACTGATGGTTTAAGTGCCTCTTCTACTTCCTCTTCGCCTCTGCCTCCGACTGTCAGTTCCCTTTTGCCACATACCAACAGAAGAGAATATGGTGCGAACTAATTTTGTTTTTATTCTGCTTCGCTATTCGGATATACTTGCTTAAAACACGCTCTGTATACTCTATCGTAGGACGTTATGCATCCTTATAGTGTCTTCAACCTATGTCTGTTCCCGTACTCCATGATGCTCGCCTCCTAACTCCCAGCATAAAGGTAGGTAGGTAAGTAGAGAGATAGGCAGGTAGGCAAGTAGTTAGGTAGGTAGTAGTAGGTAGGTAGGTGGTAGGGGCAGACCGACCCCATAAATAACACGTCTAAGGCAGAAAGGGTGAGAAGGGAGCGTGCTGAAGCGAGTATAGGTAGGTAGGTAGGTGGGTAGGTAGGTAGGTGGGAAGGTGGGTAGGTAGGTAGGTAGGTAGGTGGGTAGGTAGGTAGGTAGGAAGATGGGTAGGCAGGTAGTAGGGCAGGCTGGCTCCATGAACAACACGTCTAAGGCAGAAAGGGTGAGAAGGGAGCGTGCTGAAGCGAGTATAGGTGGGTAGGTGGGTAGGTGGGTGGGTAGGTAGGTAGTAGGGCAGGCTGGCTCCATGAACAACACGTCTAAGGCAGAAAGGGTGAGAAGGGAGCGTGCTGAAGCGAGTATGCCCGCGGGACAGACTGGAGCAAGGCGTCAACTCGAGCTAACGAGATTCACACTTCCCTGGGCCACTCACCCGGCAGCGAGGAGTAGGCGGCCTCAGGTAATGGGACTGCCCGGGCTCTCTCTCTCTCTCTCTCTCTCGACGTTCCTTTATTGCTGAAGCAGACTCGTGGGTGTCCGTTAATGTAGTTTTGTATCGTGTGCTTCGGTCTGCGCCTCGCCTCCCATCCTGCCAACAGTTAGATATTCTTTTGTTTGTGAGAGGCTGAGGGTAACGGGAGGGATTCTGAGGGCATATTCATAAACATTTAGACGCCCAACCATAGATATTTGACACGGTTTTCGTAAGAGTTTTGGGCATTTCCAGGGATAGTTTGATGTTCCGGGTGGTAGTTTAGACGAGATTTATATTTCAAATGCCCATATTCTCTCTCTCTCTCTCTCTCTCTCTCTCTCTCTCTCTCTCTCTCTCTCTCTCTCTCTCTCTCTCTCTCTCTCTCTCTCTCTCTCTCTCTCTCTCTCTCTCTCAGACCACTACCACCATAACGAGAATAATTAACTATATATTCGTTTCATTACTTTTTTGTTAACTTCCTAAAGCAAATAATGAACCAGTATTGCCCTAAGTCATATTGGGTTACTTTTTTTTCCTCTCTCAGCCAATCTCTGAAATATCTTCGTATTAGATCCTTCCCTAAAGACGAAACTTCCTCCAAAATATATACCCGTGACCATACTTTAACCTTTCCAGCCCTTATACAGTAATGAAAGTGGGGTAGTGCTACTTATTATTTTTCTTTACCTACTTCAGCTACTCAGAAATATCTTGGTAGCAGACCATTCCCAAGGACAAGCCTTCTTCCAAAATAGGCTTTCATTATTCTGCCTTACCTTAACCTTTCCAGACCCCAGTAATGAAAATGGGCATAAATAAGAAATCTCAAACAGCGCATTAGCCCACCTCTGCACGGAAGCCAATTTCCGGGGCATCATAAGAGTGGGAGTCCGCGGCATTGTGCACTGTAATGGAAGTGAACCTGTAAGTGGGAGGCCGGGTGGTCACGTTCCTCGCCTTGCTCCGGCGGGACCTGGGGCCGCGCGGGGCTGTAACGGGCTTGTCGGGGGGCGTTTAAAGGGTGTTGATTAAGACTTCAGCTTCCTTAAGGCGAATTATATTCGTAGCCTTTATGTACAAGAAGCGACGGAGCGAGAGCGACTGTCGTTGTGTGTCAGTCGGACTCTCGTGAAGGAGTGGCGAGTTACAGGTTGGAAAATAATTGTTACAATTGGTCACGTATGTCAAGGTGACCTCCACGCACCATCGGAGTGCTAAGTATACAAAACTGAGACGGTAAACACTGACGGACGACATTCCTATAAGGTGGCGTGATCTATCTGTCGTGGGGTTTTTCCATTGACAATTGTATGCCTAATTCGTGGTGATATTAAATAATAATAATACATTGATATCCTACTATAACACTGCTCGGTCACCTACCAGTGATCGCGACCTCGCGATATATAAAAATCGAAATAGCAGTCTAGGTACCACGAACATACATAGTGGGAGTTTGTCAAGCAGACTGCCTATGATACAATTATATTAAAACACTGGCTATGTAAGAACAGATGTGGAATTATAATATAAATAGGGAGAGGGAAACCACAACGTGTGTGACATGAAACATAAGAAACCTCTCAAAAGATAAATATAAGGACACATGTATAAGAAACTATCAACTGGCATAGTTACAGACAATGAAACGTTGATCTAGCTCCTAAAAAAAAAATACAGTAGTGAAACACAGTACAATGTTAAGTATAGGAGCAGCCAGGTTTCTGTCCCCTGACTTGTCTGAGAAAAGGAAAACTACCTTGCCAGTGGCCTCCCGGCATCCAGTCGCCGTGTCTGCACAACCAAATAATCGTGCAGGACAGAGTTTCTCCTAATAAGGTAGCACATGACGACGAGACTGACGAACATCAGAAACATTGGTACAAAAAATCCAGGGTACAGGTAGGGGAGATGCAAATAATCAGGCAGCGTTTCCTCCAGGGTTTCCGCAAACTCTGTTTTGTTCGCGAAAGACAATGAATTAAGGGAATTAGTCACATACGAGATGCTGGAGAAATGAATGTCATCGAGAGACCGTAGAGGAAACACTCGATGGGAAATATTGGCCGTGAAAACCAGACGAATCCGGGACGGGTACGTTGTTATGTTAGTGGAGCGGATATAGCATGCTTCCGCTATGGCATAGTGACCAGTAACCCGTTGATAAGTGGTACTCTCCGGGCAGATGACTGATACATAGAAGGACTGAGGGAAATAAAAATAATGCAGACCCTGAAAGTTCTTATGGAAAACAGGCGTTGGTGTTAGCTGCTTGTAAGGGCACAGGGAAAGAGCGTCAGACGCGTTCACGCGGGTGAGGGCGATCTCGCATACCCCTCCCCGAACTGGAAGGAAGGCAAAGAGAGACGCAGAACAATAGAATCGCCCGAAGACCGTCTCCTTGCAATACTGCAAGAGTGAGTAGCTACCCGTTGAATACAGAGCGAAATCCTTCGCGATTAGAACAAGAGACGGGGACGTGTCCAGGGCTAACACACTGTCCTTTGCCGAAAAAGGGAACGGGACAATTTCGTGTGCCTCAAACACGTCCGCCGTCTGAAACGGAACATGAATGATTATGGCATCAGGGGTGAGGCTGGACTCAATCAAGGGGTAAAAATATTGACTCATGTCCGGGGCGAATAAAGGCGTTAGGCTATAATTTTGATACCCGATCTGGACAGTCGTTCTCAAATCGTGTAGAGGGAACAAGGCAGGTGTGACTCTACCGTGCGCTGCGTCAACCACGTTGCTAATAACCTGCTGATTTGCCGTTGCGACGGAGTTAATGACGTTTTCCAATACATGCAAGGCCTGATCTAGGAGGAGAAACTGATTCACCTGGTCGATCTGTTTGACAACTATGTTGATAACCTCTACCATCTTATTTGTCTGCTCTAGCAGTACCGCAATGTTAGTATGCAATTGCGCAAGTTTCCTACAATTGGCGTTGATCAGCCTGCGATTTCGAGCAGCAAAGGAAAGTACATGAGCGTAGTGGTCCCGCAAATCGCGAACGTCCCCGTCGGTAGCCGTACCGAAGAGGAACTTTGAGGCGAACCCAACGATGTTGAGCAACCCCCTCTTTACCCGAGAGTGAACTGAGTGAGAACTATAATCCATGTTTACCTCATCAACCTTTCCCCGTAAGAACAGAATCCTATCCTCCAGTAGTTGAAAAAGAGTCAGAGAGTTGGTACTAGAAGGAGCCTTTGATTCCCTAGTCTTGGTAGCCCGGATGGCGTCTGCCATGCCGAGTAGTTTTTCTGAGACTATCCTGATTGTGTCCGTGGTGTTGGTCAAGGAAGTATATGGATATTTTACGAGGAGCACATCTTCTATGAGGAAGACCTCTCCTATGTGTGCCGTGAGGGCACCAGGCTTCAGGTGGATGGGTGTTGTTGCAAGCAGGGAGCCGAGGGACAACAAGATGATAAGAAAACGCAACATCATGATCTGAAAGTGGTGGGAATGGAGTATTTAAACCCGTGGTCTCAAGTTATAGCTATGGGTGTTGGGGTTATCCTGTTGAACATTTGACTCTGAGGGGGAAGTACCAATATCAAGGTCCAAAGGTGAGGGAATTACTTTCAGACGATCACTGTGAACTTCTAGACTGACTCCACTATTCGACTCGAGAACCTCGAACCGATTTCCCCTGACATTCCGAACAACTCGGTAAGGACCCACAAATTTAGCCCCCAGTTTCGAACTCCTTTCCGCTTGCTTAATCATGACTGAGTCACCCTCTTTGAAATTCACCGGGACGGCCTGTTTGTGTTGTTTTGACATCATTTCAACCTTCGTAGCTTTTAACGTACACCTAACTTCTGAGTGTATCTTGGAAAACATATGCATCTGCTGTTGTGCGTACCTATCAATGTTGTAGAGAGGTTGCTGTGGGGTTGTAAGGAAGTCTTACGGAAGACGTTTCTCCACCCCATACAAGATGTAGTAGGGAGACTTCCCCGTAGAGTCGTTTACCGACGTATTTATGGAAGCGGCTATATGCGATAGCCAATCCTCCCAATTATCGTGGAGATCGTTCACGATAGGCCTGAGGACCTGTAAGATTTTCCTATTAGCCCTCTCCGCCAACCCATTAGCAGCTGGGTGGTAAGCTGTGATGAAGGATTGCGTGATGTTAAACTGAGCGCATATTTCGCTCAATACTGAGTTCCTAAACTCGGTGCCATTGTCACTCAGAAGAATTCGAGGAGACGAATGTGGACACAACACGTGAGTCACGAGGGCATGGGCCACGCGTGTGGCTGTCTTGTCCTTGAGAGGCGCTAGAACTAGAAACCTAGAGAACTGGTCGACGCACACCAATAAGTAGCGCGAGCCATGATGGCTCTGGGGGAGCTGTAATAAGTCTATATTAACAACATCCCATGGCGCCTCTGGTACTGGGTATTGCAACATAGGTGCTGGCCCTTTGACGGACCCCTTGTGCTTAGCACAAACGACGCAATGTGCGACATGTTTTTCTACATCAACCCGTAATGTGGGCCAGTAGAATTTTCGTCTGGTGACAGATAGCGTCTTGTCTCTTCCTGGGTGACCCGCAATGGGTGTGTTATGGACCAGCTTAAGCGTCACGGGGACGTATATGTCTGGGATGACCAGTTGGTCTATAGGTACCGGTTTGGTTGGCCATGACCTACAAAGGAGGTTGTCCTCTGATAGGAAGAATTGTGAAAAGGGAACTGGCAAGTCAGGAAGGTTTGATTCGTCTCCCGACTCGAGGGCGTAAATTAACCTCTTCCACACAGGGTGGTCACGCTGAGCAGTGTGTAGCTCAGGTGAAGTGAAGTTGTGGATGACCTCTGGGGTGGTAACCGCGCCTATCGGAACACTCCGAGATAAGGCATCTGCGACCACATTTGTTTTCCCGGTGATGTATTTTATCTCCGGATTGTATGCTTGGATCGTTAAGAACCATCTTGCCAGACGACCGTGTAGGTTTTGTCCCTTGAAAAGATCAGTTATGGCCGCGTGGTCCGTAAACACCACAATTTTGTACCCCATCACAATGTCACGAAAATGCTTCAGAGCCCACACAATGGCAAGAGCCTCTAGGTGGGTAACAGAATAGTTCTTTTCCGGAGCTGTAAGTACTCGACTGGCGAACGCTATCACATGCTTTTTGCCGGACATATCTGTTTGCATCAGCGCGGCTCCTACTCCACTAGCCGAAGCGTCGGTACAAAGCTGAAAGGGGTCCTTGAAATCCGGAAAGACAAGGACCGGAGCCCGTGTAAGCGCTTTCTTTAAATCCTCAAAACTCGTTTGTTGAGCTGGGAGCCACTGAAATGGTACGTCTTTCTTTAAAAGATGGGTTAGGGGACTCGCGCGAGCTGCGAAGTCCTTAATGAAAGGCCTGTAATAACCTGCGACACCCAAGAAAGACCGTACCTTGTCCGCAGACGTAGGCTGAGGAACTCGGCAATAGCCTTTATTTTGTCGTCCACTGTATGGATGCCGAATTCGTCCACGACATGCCCCAAGAACTTGATCCGAGGCTTTAAAAATTCACATTTGGTGATTTTGAGCTTTAATCCGACCTCTTGAAGTCTGTGTAGGACTGCTTTTAGTGTTTCCATGTGTGCATGCACGTCTTTACTTGCTATGATGATGTCGTCTCAATACACATAGACAGAGTTGCCCAGCAAGTCACCAAAAATACTGTTCATTGTCCTTGAAAGACAAGCGAGCTCCTGTGACCCCGCACGGCATCCTCGTCCACTCATAGTGGCCATGAGGCGTGCTGAAAGCCGTTATTTCACGTGACTCGGGGCCATGGGCAGTTGCCAGTAGCCACTGACCAGATCAAGACTCGTAAAGACTTTATTTCCTCTACCGAGACACATCAGAAGATCTCTAAGAACGGAAGCGGAAAATGATCATCCACGGTCGCGGTGTTCACACGCCGGAAATCAATCACAGGACGATAAGAGCCGTCTTTCTTTGGAACCAGGAACAAGGGCGAATTCACGGGAATTCGATTCTTTGATGACACCTTGTTCTAACATTTCAGAGATAAGTTGTTGCACCACCTCCTCTGACTGTGGGGAGCTTGTACGCATTGATATATACAGGATTTGTATTGGGTTTTAACTTAATGTGGTGTTCAGCACACTGCGTAACTCCAAGCGGCTCGCCTGGTAGAGCAAGCGCCCCGATAATGCTCCAGAAGCTGACTAAGGTTGGCTTAATTTCGAATAGTGTGCAACTTTAGAACGCCTCGAAATGAGCTGTGTCTTGTTCGGGAGAAGCCTGACACGCCGAGGATATGCCGGAAACTTGGGCTGAAGGGTATTCAGCTGGTTCCGGGGCGACATTTCTTCCATACACTAGACACTGGCATAATCGAACACCGTGTTTTAAGGATACAGGGGATCCAGACGTGTTTATTACCAATGCCTCTGCAAAACCTCCCTCCTTGACTGTTGCAAGAGTTACCTCCACCGTCACGCGGTGTACGTGAAGAACTCCGTCGATACACACATCACTGCCCGCCGGAGGGGCGTTAGGCAAACGGATTTTAACAAGTTTTGCAGCACGATCCGGAACTATATGAGGACCTTCTACGACTGCCGTTACTGTCCGCCACAAGTCTGCAATGGTTTCGTGTGGTTTGACCGTAAGAGGGGACACTTGGGCGGTGGCAGCCCCTGAGTCTGTGGTGGGTTGGTCAGTTTCCACCTCTGAGGGTGAGATTACAGTTGACAGAGGCGATGGATTGACCATCCCCTGTATGCGTCGGCCTTGATACACGATCGCGTTGCTTACAGGGTTTATGGCGATGTGCAGGTCTTTCTTGGCGTTCAATCCTAAGATCCCATCCACAGGTAAAGCAAACCTGCTAGAGACATAAAAGAAATCTCGAAAGGGACATACTTTTTCATGTAAGCTGACTGTTAGTGGTACTCGCCCAAGGATACCCAAAGTGGTGCCCGTCACGCCTACCACATTCAGGTCGTTCTCTTGGAGCGGCCAATTTTCCCCACTCGCTTGTCGTGTCAGTGACCTGTAAGCGGAGTCGGATATGACAATGACTGTGGCACCTGTGTCAACCGCTAAGGTGAGTGAAGTGTTGCCCACCTTGCAAGGGAGGGCAATTATGCTTGTCCGTCCCAAGGCGGCAATGACGGAGTCAAGTTGCTCCCAATTAGTATTTTCCTTAAGGGACACTTGGATGTACGCCTCGGGGCTG